>NC_062965.1:13565105-13604579 GCF_023119035.1 Salvia hispanica | reverse complement strand
GAGCCATAGAACAAGGAGATCTAGGGTTTTGGTTTGTTCTAGTCTTGTTCATTCTAATCCATAGAATTGAATCGAGATAGATAGATTGGTGTAATGTTCTTCCTAGATCTCATCAAGACTATTTTGATTGTTCGAGATCCGCCCACACGGATGAGTAATCAAGGACTATGGAATAGGTTGGAAGATTCACGGTCGATAAACCAAGGATCTCCGGGTGGTGCAGCTAGCAACTTCGATCCTATGATGGATCAAAATGAGGTAACAATCGAATCTACATCAAATTGCATGATTATGTGTTTATTTGATGTTATATCTATAGATCTATGTTAATTGCATGAAATTGGAGTCGAATGCATAATCACCTAAATAGATCCGTTCTAGGACCTGTTTGGTTTCCGTGTCTTCCGCTGCGGTAGTCCCAACAAGTATTCCCTTTTGGCGTCTTTGGCAATGCCGTCACGAAATCCATGGCGATGTGTTCCCATTTCAACTCAGGAGTTTCTAGTGGTTGCAACTTTCCGTACGGTCGTTGAATTTGAATTTCTTCAAGTTTCGCATCCATCTGTTGTGCTGCAACGATTCTTGTTCTTAGATTAGGCTCTACCACTAAGGTGGCGATTCGGCCTTCCACTGTTTCAGGTGCCCTTACCACTTCCAATCGCATTTTACTAAATTCTCGTATCAGACTTTCCTTTTCCGTCAGAAAAGTAGCTAGTTGCGAATGGTCCCTCCGGCTCAAAGCATCTGCTACTTCATTAGTTTTGCCAGGGTAGTAGTTGATTCCAAAATCGTAGTCCTTTACCAATTCGAGCCATCTTCGTTGTCGCATGTTCAAATCCTTCTGCTCGAAGAAATATTTCAGGATCTTGTGGTCCGTAAAGATTTCACATTTAACTCCGTAGAGATGATGCCTCCAAATCTTTAGGGCATGTACTACTGCTGCTAACTCCAAATCATGGGTTGGGTAGTTCAACTCGTGTGGTCTCAATTGTCGTAACGCGTAGGCGATCACTTTGTTGTTTTGCATCAACACGCATCTTAGTCTAACCTTCAAAGCGTCGGTGTAGACTACGTAGTTCGCTCCAGGCTCTGACACTGCTAACACTGGTGCGGTTGTCAATATCTCCTTCAAGAGTTGAAAGCTCCCTTCACACTTCGGGGTCCAATTTACTTTGACTCCTTTCTTTAGTTGTTGGGTCATTGGTCTCACTATCTTGGAGAACCCTTCTATGAACCTTCGGTAGTATCCTGCTAAACTCAGGAAACTCCGAATCTCGTTCGGTGTGGAAGGCGACTTCCATTGTTGTACAGCCTCAACTTTGGTGGGATCCACTCAGATTTCTTCTGCCGATACAATGTGTCCAAGAAAGTTTACTTCTTTCAGCCAAAATTCACACTTGCTGAATTTGGCGTATAGTTTCTCGGTCCTCAACGTCTCCAAAGTGATTCGCAGATGCTCCTCGTGCTCCTTCCCGTTCTTCGAGTAGATTAGAACGTCCTCTATGAAGACTAAACCGAATTTATCCAAGAACGGGTAGAATACTCTATTCATCAAGTCCATGAATACCGAAGGTGCATTCGTTAGACCGAACGACATCACAACGAACTCGTAGTGTCCATATCTTGTACGGAATGCAGTCTTCGGTATGTCCTCCCTTCGAACTCTTAGTTGGTGATATCCGGACCTCAAGTCCATCTTTGAAAATACGCCGGCTCCTCAGAGTTGATCAAACATGTCATCTATCCTCGGCAGTGGATACTTGTTCTTGAGGGTCAATTTGTTCAACTCTCTACAGTCGATACACATTCTCATCGACCCATCCTTCTTCTTGACGAAAAGCACTGGTGCGCCCCACGGTGAGACACTAGGCCTAACGAAACCTAGGTCCATAAGCTCTTGAAGTTGTATCTTGAGTTCTTCCAACTCTTTAGGCGTCATTTGATACGGTGCCTTTGACACAGGTGCAGCTCCTAGTTCGAGGTCGATTGTGAACTCTTATTATCGATCTGGCGGCGGTCCAGGTAACACTTCGGGAAAAACGTCTGGAAATTCTCGTACGACATCGACGTCTTCCACTTTCCGTTCCTCCTTCTCCTCTCCGTGGAGATAGACGAGATATGCAGGACGCCCTTTTCGTATCATTGCGGTAGTTTGTAGCGCAGAGATTATAGTGGTTCGCCGGTTCATCGAGATTCCATGGTACACGATGGGTTCCTTTCCCGGAGCTTGTAGAGATATTTGTCTCTCCCTACAACGAATTGTTGCAAAATTCGCGGTCAACCAATCCATTCCTAGGATTACGTCGATATCTCCCATTGCCATAACTTGCAGATCGTGAGCGACTAACTTAAGCTCTCCTAATAAAATTTCTACGTTCGAGCATATTCAGGATATTTATATTGTCCCACCCACTGGTGAAGACACTAACATCTTATCGATCAACAATTATCACATTAAAAGTCATGCATACTTCAGAATAAGCAAGTAACAAAATAACATTTCGCATCTACTTTCAACCATTTTCTTCAAACTCACACTTTTTCCTCAAAGTTTCCATATCGCCTCGTATAACGATTTTGATCTCGAGTCTGGTGCTAACAAGAAACTATTCCTTCATCTTTTCTCCAAGCATCCGATTATAACAAATATCTAAATTCTCCGCTTCGTTATTCATGCATTGATCATCAGCTACTCGTAAGCATATTTCATTTCTCAAGAGTTTATTGCTTAAGTTCGATCATCTAGCAGCTTGTGGCAGGTAGTTCGTTGTTGCAGAATATCTAACGTCTTGTTTATTGGTTATGTCGACGCTTTTAGTTGGTGTATAAAATTCCACGCGTGAACTTATTCTTCGTGTGTATCCGAAAAGCACAACTCTAACATTTCCTTGAGTCTAGTATCAATAATTCGAAAATTGATCAAACAGCCTTACTTGGATAGAAACTGATTTCAACTCGAAGAAGCACAACCAAGAATGTCTTTAATCGGAAAGGCTCCAAACTTAATCAAGGAAACAAGAACAACATTTCTAGCTCGACACTCTCAAATCTCATCATTGACAATTGGTTCGAAATAAAGCAAGGACTAAGTTCCATTGAACTTAACCCGTCCATTTTGAGGATTAAATGGTTTACATGTATCAAATAAAACAAATAAAACCCATAGAGCTTGAGAATTTACTTCTGACGAGAGCTCGAAGAACACGAGATAGGTCATGAAAACAGGATGAAACTGCAATAAATCTCAAATTCCATAGCAGACTGCCCGATCAAAATTTGAAAAAAATTCCGAACAACAATGAATGATATCGTTCGAACATGTCGAGGCCTAAAATAATCAGTCGTGGCAGGATTTAGAAAAATAGAAATTATGTCATGAAGTAGCACTAAAATGGTTCAGCGACATCATGTTATTGAAAAATGGAATCACATCAATGAATTCGCGGTTTGTTAAAGGCAACTTAAAGTGAATGGAACTTTTTAGAAATTTAATACGATCGACCCGTTAAGGAAGAAGAGAACATGATAGCCTTAACTTGGTGTTGAATAAAGAAATATCATTGAGTATGAAATAATATATGTAGTGAAACCGAGGTAAAAAGAATTTCACTTCTGCCAGAAAGAGCTTGCCACAAACATGGTTACAAAATAAAGGGGTGAACCAAAGTTCCAAGAAGAATATTCCATCCTTTGAAGAAAATATGTCTGGAGATGTAATCATACTGAAGGTCATAACTGCAAACAACTTTAGGATTAAAGTTCAATGACGGAAGCTCATAAAATCAAAATATCGTCCTTATGATGAATCAAAGGAGACTACTGAATCAAGATATCCAAAGTTACAAAGGCAAACACCAACTTTCGAGACAAGTGACTCATGACTCGATATAGGAAAAGATAATGGGTATTACATGCAAATTGTGAGTCCAACAAGGTCTTAGATAAACAAGGGCTCACTTTTAATCGATAGGTTCCGAAAAAATTTCTTAGGATCCAAGTAAGTACTGTTGACTAAAAAGAATCGTTCATTCTACCTACGAAGGTCGCACTCCCTCGCACATTTTTCCCGAGCCTGAACATGGCAACGTCGTTCTATGAAACCGTGGATTCCAAGTTGAGATTCATCGTATCGTCAAAATTAATAACTATTTTTGATGGTCGCATCTTCAAAGACTTCTTCTTGCCATGTCACATAGTCATTTTCGATTGCCATTATAGACGTGGTCTTAATGTGTCATAAACGTCATCGTATTTGTGTCGCGTCGCCACTTTGGCATGGTATGCAAGACTGCATAGTTTTATTAGATCTTAGGTATGATCTCATCATTGTAAGGATACACCAAAGTTGTTAATATACTGTATATTTTTTCATTGGTTCTATCACTTAGGAAAGTGATATTGCGGTTGTCCTCTTACAACTAAGTTCTAGCCTACTTCTTAGGCACTTGATAATTTCAAGCATAGCTTGAAGTCTCATACTTCAACATATATTCGATCATTACTTAAATGCTATTAAAGCTTCACAGGGCTTCTACGTTCGCAACAAAGTTCAAAAATTTCACATTTCACTCTCATAGTGATTCTATATGATACCTTGTACTTCATCGGTCATAGATTATCACCACATAAAACTTCTTTCATACATAGCACAATCAAACATGTTTATCCCCATAAGTCATATGACGTTCCATAGCATATAACACCCATCGTATATTAATATATGTAAAGATTAACACTTAGTCAATGCATCATCCACAAAATCGAATTTCCAACTTCATGGAGTTCATGTCCATCTATTTCACAATCACATAACTGCAACTACACACGCGTCATACTTCGCCTTCACATTTTCAAAATCATACAAATAAAAATCCCCCTTACCTATATCTATTAACTAGGATACCATCCGGATTCCAGTCCAAGTAACATGTCATAAAATTTTAGAATATAATTGAATTCAAAAATCAAACGAACATCAGTAAGAATGTAATGCAAAAAGTTCAAAGTAATTGCCAGATGAGAATATTGATCATAATTATAATAATAATCGGAGAGCTGAAGTGTATAATTAAACAAAATGGAAACAAGGCAATCTGTGCGATTTTCGAATAGAAAGGGAAGAGTATACAGTCTCGGAAGACGATGTTATCGCCTCTCTGCGAAAGAACGAAGAACTGGGAGATCATTACGATGAACCGCTAATCGCCACAACTCGGAGCGAGTCACATTTGTATTGACTGGTGTCATTCACTTGAGGGGAATTTTCGTTTCATTATTCATATTCTTTTATAATTTATAATTATTAAAACTTGTTTTGTTCAAGAATTCATTTCCAGTCTTCGAACTCACATCAACTATAAACGAATGATCATTTAGGAATGTGATCAAATGAAAACTCTAAATATTGTACAAACTCAAAACTATGATCTGGACCATTGAAAAATGTCAACAGATCACAAAAAAGCATCAACAAGAAAATTTCAACAGAATTTCAACGGTAGTCAATGATTGATGCTGTGTTGATATTGTGTTGATACTGCGTTGATAGTAAAATCTTGAAATTTTACACTATGTTGATATTGTATTGAAACAGTATTGAAGTTGTGTTGAGGAGTTTTGAGTTTATACAATATATAAGTTTGCATTATATTACTACCCTGATCATTTATATAAAAGGATGTTACAAATTTCCAATCCTGCTAAAAGTATAAACGAATGATCATTTATATAAACCGATATTGTTTAATTATTTGAGTCACATTTTTTACTAAAAATACTAAATTAATTTTGTCTATTTCTTTTATGGAATAGTATTTGATTAAAACTATTCAAAAATTTATTTTCAATCTCCAAATACACGTCGATTTTTACAAAACCGGTGATCACTATAAAAGTATAAATAAAATTTACCATTTAATTAAAGATTAGAATTAGAGTAATACTATAGTTTAAATTGTAGGAGTATCAGCAATTTGGTTTGATTAATAAAATTAACGAACAAGATAACCTATTTAATGCATATTTGATGTATTATGAGCACGAAATAATACTGTAAAGTGGAGTAATGTTTTTGTTTAAAATGAAGCACTAGAAAATATCGGAAATACTAATAATAATACTAAGAGTGTCCACAGTGGGAGGGCTGCGGCCCTTGGCCCGGGCTTGGGCAGGGCGCGGTCCCCCACTACTGAGCCGCGGGTGGACGCGGCCATGGGTGGTGGACGAGAGAGAGCCGAGCTCACGGCCAGGCCGAGGCTCTTGGGCACGCGGCTCGGCCCACCACTGCAAGGGCCGAGAGCCGCGGCCCTTGGCCACCGATTTTATTTTATTTATTTATTTTTTTTTTCAAAATTTTTTATATATTCATCCTTTTCTCCTCCAGTTTTTTACCCCAAACCAAACTCTACTCTTTCCAATTGATTTCAATTTAGTTTCAAAACATGAATTCCGACGTTGAAAATTTTCAACGAGCGATCGATGAGGAGTTCGAAGAACTCGTTGCAGCGGTGCAAGCTGAAGCCGATGAGGAGGAGGCGGCTTTGGCGGCGACGGCGGCCATCCCTCGGCCGAGATACCGTCGCCGGTATATCAACCGTGACCATGTCAGAGCCGACCAGCGGTTGATGGAAGACTACTTCGGCGATAACCCCCGTTATACGCCGGAGATTTTTCGTCGGCGATTCAGAATATCATAACGACTCTTCATCCACATTGTGGATTGTTTGTCTCAGCGATACAGGTGCTTCACCTTGCGGAGTGATGCCACCGGTCGACCCGGATTGTCGACATATCAGAAGTGCACGACCACAATTAGGCAACTTTCCTATGCCGGGCCTACTGACATGTTCGACGAATATCTACAGATGGGCGAAACGACTGCCCTTAAGATGCTGAGACAGTTTTGCAAGGGTATCAAAGAAATCTTCAAAGGGGAGTACCTACGGAAACCAACGGCCGAGGAATGCCAGAGACTGATAAATATGCACGGGACTGTGCATCATTTTCCGGGCATGATGGGCAGCATCGATTGCATGCACTGGGAGTGGAGGAACTGCCCGGTGGCTTGGAAGGGGCAATTCACTTCTGGTTTCAAAGGGCGACATCCCACGATGATCCTTAAAGCCGTTGCTGACTACCGCTTGCGAATCTGGCATGCGTATTTTGGTGTCGTTGGGTCAAACAATGACATCAACGTTCTACAATCATCGCATCTCTTCAATGATGAGTCCCGGGGTGAGGGTCCGCAAATCAGCTTCGTGGCCAATGGCACGCAGTACAACAAGGAATACTATTTGGCCGATGGAATATACCCTCGTTGGCCCGTGTTTGTCAAGACGATCCGACAACCAGTTGGGCTGAAGTAGACCTATTTTGCAAAAAACAAGTGGGTGCTAGAAAGGATGTTGAGCGGGCTTTTGGAGTCCTCCAATCGCGATGGGCCATTTTACGGTGTCCGATTCGACAATGGCACGAAAATGATGTCGCAGACATCATGACTACGTGTATCATATTGCACAATATGATAATAGAGGATGAAGGCTTTACCGCAGAGCGCTGGGCACCAGAAGATGGTGCTAGCACAAGTCACGGTATTGCAACCCCTACTCTACAGATGGGTGTACCACGCAGTAATGAATACTTGATTCAGCGCTTCACCAATATGCGGAGTGAAATATCACATTCAACACTGCAGGCTGATTTGGTTGAAGAGGTCTGGAACCGTAGAGGAGGGGGCGCAGCGTGATAGGGGTTCTCTTTGTTGTTCGCGTTGTATCGAAAATTTTCGTTGTATAATTTTCCCTTTTATAATAATACAGCGAAAATTTTGTTATAATTTTGTTTATTTTAATTATTTCTATGTATTTTAATTATTATATGCAAATAATATTTATGATAGCTAAAATTAAAATATAACAAAAAAATGTTAAAAATAATTATAATTGGTGGCCCGGAGGGCCACCATTGTGGTGGCCAAGTTTTCATGGGCATGGCCAAGTTTGTTGGGCATGCCCAAGAAATGGTGGCTTGGGCATGCCCACTAGGGCCACCATTGTGGACACCCTAATATAATAGAGTGAACTACAAAAATAGTCCCTGGACTATGCGTTTATCGCGCCAGTAAACCCTGTACTTTAAAATATCCCCAAACAACCCTTGACTAAGCGTTTATATCAAAATTTGTCCTTTTGCCCATTTTCGAACCAAAAATGCCCTTTTGACCATTTGGGCAATTTGGTCCATACACAATTTTAACTTTTTGTCAACATCACCATTAATGATTCACCATGATTTGCATGTACAGTTATGTATTTAATTAATGATTTTGCATAGAGAGAGAGTGAGTGAATGAGGTGTATAGATATAATGTATATATATGCTACCAGAGAGACACTCTCACTTTGGATCGCAAAATTAATTTTCATTTATCAGAACCCTCAAATTATAAGGTTTCCATAAATTCGATTGTCATAATGAGAATTTAAGCCATTAAAATAAATATAATCTATACCTTTTGGTTTGCATATTGTTTTTCCTTTCATATAATCGTTTTGTTCAGTTTTTCGTTTAATAAATCTGGATCATTTTTCAGAGATAGACGCACAATCAATGCACACAACCATACCTCTCTATCTTCATTAGACATCATTATCTGAATAAAATAACAAAAGGTGAGGACTTTGAGTAGAAGTAGCAATAGCAATGCAGAGAGAGAAACTAGAGTGAGAGAGAGATGGTAAGTCGGAGCACTCAAAAAGGGGTTTTCTTTCGAGAAGAACAAGAAGAGAGAGATATAGATAGAAATTAGAATGTTGTGGTTTTGTAGATATAGAGACAGATATATAGAGAGAGAAAGGTGTGCGTGGACGGTGAAGTGTTTGAAAGGGCGGCAATTAAAGGCAAAACTGCAGCATTTGGTCTACGTAATCCTCAAAATCCCTCTCCTCACCAAATTCCCCTCCACCGTGCCAATTCGCACAAAATAGCTATTTGCGACACATACTTTTCGTATTCAAATCGGAGCCACTTACACCCATTCCCTCCTCCTTCCGCTGAATAGTTCGCGAAGAACAAAATCAACAAATAGGAGCTTTGAAGAGGGCAGCGTGAGGAAGAAGAAGAAGAGAAGAGAGAAGATGTGTGTGTTGATGTCTCTATTTTAAATGAAACAAGAGAGAGAAAAAGGGACAAACAAATGACATCCTGGAAATCATTAATGATGCTGATGACATCTTTAAAAAGTTAAATTGTGTAATGACCAAATTGCCCAAACCCTCAAAGGGTATTTTCGAACGAAAACAGTGTAAAAGGACCAATTTTGAGATAAACGCTTAATCCCAGGGTTGTCTGGAGATATTTTTAAAATGCATGGTTCATTAGCGAGATAAATGCATAGTACGGAGACTATTTTTATAGTTCACTCAATATAATAATAGTAGTAATAATAATTCCAGCTTAGAACCCTAAACCCAACGGTGGCTCACTCCTCACCATACTTGTGAGAGTCAATGCAACTCTGAAACCCCCAAATTTGTCCTACCCTACCCATGATGTCCTCGATAATTTCAAAAATCCCCTCCATGTCCCTCGCTAGGTCTCTCTGCACCGTCGTCGAGACTCGAACCCAAAAGCTCGAGCGAATTGCCGAGGACCTGATTGGCCTCAACAAGATCGAGCGCCATGATTACGTCATTCTCTTTCGTCACAAAATGGGCTTGAATCGGTTCGGCGCCGCCGCCTCACCCGCCGCGCAATCGCCTTCATCACCCGGATCATCTGCCCCTGCTGCTGCCGCCAAAGAGAAGACCGCGTTCGATGTGAAATTGGAGAAATTCGACGCTTCGGCGAAGCTGAAGGTGATTAAGGAGATCAGATCTTTCACTGATTTGGGGTTGAAGGAGGCGAAAGATTTGGTGGAGAAAACACCGGCTGTGGTGAAGAAGGGGGTTACCAAGGAGGAGGCGGAGAAAATCGTGGCGAAGCTCAAGGAAATTGGCGCCACTGTGGTTTTGGAATGAGGCCAGATTTGAATTAGTTCGGTAGTTTTCCTTGGCAGCAATTTTCGGTATTTTGATTGTCGTGAATAGAAATGAAACATTGCTTCAATGATTTCTCAGTTATTCGAAGCAATAGCATATAAATTCGATCAAGTTCATCTTAGTTATAAAAGATGGAATTTTGGACGAGATCAGATCTTCAGTGTGAATGAATGCATTACTGAGAAATCATGTCATTGCTATTACTGTTCACTATCTATGAATAAATGCATTATCAATTGCTTTGGTGTTGCATAACAGAGCTTTCTCGATAATGCCTTGTTTCTATGTTCCTTATTGTGGTGAGAACATGAATACCATACAAATCTAGCTCAGGCATTTAGGTCTGGTTATCGTTCGAGCCTCTGTGTTGTCCTGAAATAGTTTATTTCTCCTGCAAAGAATGTTCAAAGGTATGGTTTTGCTAAGTTTCTGTGTTCAGAGTGGCCTTAATGCAGAAGAATAAAGGGACATTTTCCACATCTGAATTCTGAAAAGCTTTGCGTGATCATATTTCTTCTTGTTGATGCTTACTTAGCTGTTGAAGCCAGGTACTCTCCATATCCTGCTTTTCTTGTTTTCTGCTTCAAAACCATGATGTTTCCAGAATCGGGTGAATTAGGACTGGGCAGTCGATTTTACGTGTAAGAGTTTGCATTTGTCATGGCCAGTTTTCCTCCTAGTAGGGGTGAGTTGGTATGTTCTCTTTGCATAATGTTGAACAACAGGGTAGAGTTTTTTATTTGAGATGAGATTAAATAGTTGATTTAATTTAATTTATGATCTTTTTGTTGTTGTTCTTTGAGTTAATTTTCCTAATAGGATTAAACCTGAGTTCCATTAGCAGCCTATATATATGGCTTGTTTGACATTTGATTTGGGGTGTTGCAAAATTTGAGTTGTATTTCGTTTCACTTGGTGTTATTTTCTTCATGAATCAGTGGATTTTCCATCTTAGTCTATGTTTTCGTTGCATCAATTTTACTGTGCAACAAGCCTAGGTGTATATAAGCGTTGTAGTTAGGGGTGGCGAAACGGGTTACTCGTGGGTACCCGCACCCGACAAGTCGGGTACCCGTACCCGATTTTAGCAAAATTTGTTGTCCCAATACCCGCCCCGCGACATACCGGGATTACCCGATACCTGTGTCGGATATCCCGTACCCGACATTGCGAGTACCCGTACCCGACCCGAAATCCTAATAAAAAATTTGAAAACCATAATAAACGTCAATGGTCCCTAATTTACTTTATTAATATCGATGGTAAACGTTGAATAGATTGAGAATAAAAGTGAAGGGACACTCTATAACTAGTTCCTGTGAGTTTTCAATTGTATGTTCGTTGGAATATGAAAAAGTTTTCAAAGAACTCTTAGATTATACTATAAAGTATAAAGTACTTCCACTACTCCGCCTTAATAAAGATATTTCATTTTCTTCACTCATTTTGAAAATATAATAATATAAATATTCCTCTCTACATTATTATTTCTCTTACTTTATTTTTTCTCCGTTCTAAATATTTATTTTTAATTTTTCAAAATGAGTGCGTATATGACTATTATTATTTAACTATTTACTTTTTTTCATCCACTTTAACTATTTGAAACACTTCTATTAATATGAAAAGGATGGAGTATTAAAATTGGAATATGGCTAATACTAATAATAACGGGTATTATCAGGACTAACCGGTATACCCACGCGGGTAGCGGATATACCCGCTACCCACAAAATTCTAAAACACACTACCCGATCCCGCCCCGTTTCCCGTTATCGTCGGGTAGAGGGTACCCAATACCCGGCAGGTAGCGGGTCGAGATGGAAATTACCCATTATCCGCTACCCATTTTGCCACCCCTAGTTGTAGTGAGACAGAAATGTAGTAGGATTTTGTAGTTTGATTGCTGTTATAACTGAATCGAACAAGAAAGCCAGAATCTCAGGCTTACAGAAGATTGCTAAACGATGCATTAAGGTTTTGATTTTCTTTTTCCATTAACTTTAAAATGAAATTCAATAAACCACTGCATAATGCAATTCAATTGTCATAGGAGTTTTGCAAGAAAATTGGTGAGTTTGGGACACAAACAACAAGCCGATGAAACTGGCAAAATTCATAGAGTCACAAATCTGCAACTTATCTACAATATATATAGACACAGGCTTGCAAAAGATGAGCTCCCCACAGGATGGCCTTCCATGTTGTCAAATATTCTGCACAGAAACAACCGAACGAGGCAATCAAGCCGAAATCTTGGACAATCATTCAAGCAAGCAGAAATATAATATACGTAGAGGCTTCAACTATACCAGACACCGCATAGTTTGACAATTCAATGCCTTCTGGGCAGCATCAGCAAAACACTGTGCAGCTTCTGCTTCAGCCTCAGCTTCCTCGGCTTCCCTTGCTGCTGCCTCAGCTTCTGCTATCGCAGCTTCAGCCTCCGCAACTGCTATTGCAGCAGCTGCAGCAGCCTCCTCCGGGCTCATTCTCCTCATTTGCTCTAGCTCAGCATCAATCTCGGCTTTACTAAGAAGCACAACGCTGCTTCCCTCCGCTTGAAAATGATTCTTCTTAGCTCCATATTCAAGCAACAACGTTGGTTCTTCCCCAGCACTAAAAGAGATTAACTTTGGTGCAATTCTGTATTGATTCTTCACCTGTTAACCAGACGCTACAAATTATCAAGTTGAAGACCATAACGACTCGACCTCTTAATTTTTTACCTATGAGGAGGTAGATAATTTGATTTCTTATTGTATATATGACTCCATAAACGAAGCTCAAAAGGTTAGATACGACAACAAAAGCTCAGAAATCTTTTTCACTCTTGACACAATTATAGCACCAAAAGGACCCTCTTTTCCCCGGCCTCTCAGATATCTCCTGTTCATCGCATAACAATAACTACACAGTTTATGAAACACGTCCAATTAATCACCCAACTGGAAAGGAGTCAAATATCTAATACTCTCACATAGAAATCTCTGGTAGAGGTTCTTTGAAGAATCACCGCTGTCATAAGACCCAAATTTTAACAAATTTTCAAACAAAATGGCGAAGGATAGAAGAACTCATATTCAAGAAAGATGCAAATAAAAGAGCAACAGGGAATGGCCCCTATTGAAAATGAAGCTGCCAAGCAAACTACTGCTGCCAAAAGCACTAGTCTTCAAGCAATCCTAACTTGTGGCCTAACTCTAAGCCCCTAGGTGTACAATAAAATATACTCCCTCCATTCCCTAAAACTAGGAACATTTGTAACGGCACGGGTTTTAATGCAAAACTGGTAAAGTAAGAGAGAGGTAGAAAGAAAAGTGTGTTAGTAGAAAATGGGTCTCACCTCATTAGAGAGAAAGAAATTTCCTAAAAAATTGAAAGTTTCTATTTAGGGGACAAACCAAAAAGGAAAGAGTTTCTATTTTTAGGGGACGGAGGGAGTAAGAAACATAGCCGATTCCTCTAACCCATGCCAATGCCAAATAAGTGTATATTCAAAACATCTCAGCCAGGGTTGTTGGTTCACCCTCGCCCACTACATATATACCCAGAAATAAATGCCACCCTCCCAATTTTCTGCTAAACTAATTAAATGATTAGATCACTATGTCTTAAGAATCGCATCATTTGGATCCCCAGTGATGGCATGTTTACATTGCCAGGACATGAATGAAGTAGCATGCATGAAAAATGAATATATTTGACCAAGGCTAGTAGACACTAGGTACTTACTATCTAATAATCAGTAACTTACAGCACTAAAACATGTAAATTTGAGATTCCCCCGGAAAGAAACAGGAACTATTTTCTGAAGTGATATATATACCTTAATTAATCGTCCATTTTCTGTTAAAATCTTCAAATTTGCAGCCAAAGTCCTCTCAAGTTCTGGAGGGGCTGAGTAATTTTCCTACACATATATCATATATCATGTCAGATTCAGAAACTCATCCTCATAGAAGATATAAGAAAACTCTTAAAGGTAGGACTTGCTATTCGTGAAGCTATGCTTCAACCAAATCGTACAGTGGCTGTTCTCATATGAAAATTATAGCAGAAATGTGTGGTGAAGCAAAAGTTTCTTTTTGCAGGACATGAGTTTATCAAAAAGTAAATTATGTACCTTCAAAACTCTAGCGATCACAAAATATTATTGAACACCAGCATTTTCTCAGTTTTCAGCAGATTTGACTTTTCAGTCAATTTTATTTAGAAGTCTAAAAAACCATGTACATCAAAAGACAGAAAAGAAATACCTCTACATATTGCATAATAGCAGGCCGACTGGATCCTCGAGGCTCCTTTAACTTTGTTATAGCCTCCAGAATAACATCATCCATCCTGCATTCACAGCCAAAAGCCTCAAATGATGTATTTAAGAGCATCTAGAACAAATTCATTCTGTATGAATTATAGAAATATAATGATTTTCAGATCTAATTTGAGTTTAACGCATTTAGAACAGGAGCAACGCATCTTATGGAGCTTGTTCTTATACTAAATCAAGCAATGGACCAGTGTGCAGCCATAGTTCAAGCACATGAAGCAACATAACAAGTCCCTTCCTCCTCCTACCAGGTAGAAAGATTATCCGCGAACATGCACACACTAGAGAAACTGTCAAAGTTGCAAGTTCATCTTATGAAGCAACTAGGACAGATGTTTGAAAATAAATTATTGAAGGGATGTGATTTTCCTGTATGCTTAAAACAGGCCAACCTATCTTTACAGTCGGAAGGCATCAAATGAGTAATGACTCAATAAAAGCATCTATAACAGAATCATATGACTTCTAAAAACAGTGCTTATGATTCCCAAACATGCATACACATATAACAACCCATGGAAAATTCCAAATTAACCTTCCGAAGCGCCTAAGCCGCACCTCTGAAAATAAATTATCTAAAGAAAGGTGTTTTTCTACACGATTACAGCAGTTGCAACACGAGAGAACTGAGCACCCACAAGAATTATGGCAAGGAAAAATCAACATAGCCTTAAAATATTATTAAATAAATTAATTTTACTACATCCATTAAATGATCGGACGAGTTCTAAAAAGATAAAAGGAGAAAAAATAAGGAGGAAAGTGGGTTATGAAGAAGCTGGTCAGTAATATACATATTTAAAATTGGCACTTCACGAGGTTATGTATTCCAACCTTGATATG
Organism: Salvia hispanica; assembly: GCF_023119035.1. NCBI lineage: Eukaryota > Viridiplantae > Streptophyta > Magnoliopsida > Lamiales > Lamiaceae > Salvia > Salvia hispanica. The sequence goes on along the minus strand of NC_062965.1, from coordinate 13,589,369 downwards.
ATTTTCTTGAATTTTACGTCCTGGGATATTTCATCGGATACTGCAATAGAAGTTACACCAAGAACTTCATCCTTATCCACCACCATGCTACTAGCCGTAGTGTCCTCTTGCTTGGGGGTAAGCTGGCTGCTTTTAATTGAAACCCTAGCCCTATGGCGGGATCCAAGACCATTTGCCATGCAATTCAAATTTCTCCACTTATCCTATACCAGAAGAAGTCCTCTGAAATATATTAATTTCTGCAATGCAAAGGATACAATAAAGATCTACTAATCAGTACCTTAAGGTCCACATTAGAACGTGACCGCAAGACTGTGGTGAACTGTGGATCTTTAAGAATAGTACTCCATTTTCCCATTCCATATTTTTGAATGCCAGCTTTAAGAGCAGCTTCTTCTTCCGATGTCCATTTCTGCTTAGGGGCACCCATCGCAGACCTAGTGAGTAATGCTAGTTTTTGTTAAACCTGCCAAATGCAGAGACATCGAACAATTAGAGAATAGATACAATACTAACACCTAGAATAAAAGAATGTAGTAATAACAAATAAAAGAAAGGAACGAAACGGTGTATTTTCCGTATACAGTTACCAAATTTGCACAGAAACTCCTTTATTTTTTTTAAAAGATGAGTATCTCGGCATTTAATGACTCCTAACAAAATCCCGAATACGACGAATACAATAATCAACCAAAAGATTATGGCACATCCTAAATAGGTAGATAATACCCTAAAGCAACACCCTATCACCAGCTATACTTTGCATATCAAATTTAGACATGCAAGAAACATACTATAATCAAAACACTGCAATCAAAATTCCAGTCTGAGGCTATAATAAATTGGATACGACACGTGCTTTAGATAAACTGATCAATAATAGAGAATGCAGCATTTGCAACTAATCACAAGCCACAAGAAGTATATAGAAACAAGTTTCAAGAACTCATAAACAAACTCCAACAATGATCTGGAAAACAGTGATGCAGAGAAATGCAGCACACCAGTTATCCCTACCAACCGATATACTTAAATTCATGTGAACATTAACCTTTACCAAAAAACACAGAACCTTAATTTTCTAAGTTATAACAAAACCGATATGAAAGTCAAAATTCCAAACTAAAACACAGAGCTGTCCAATAAAGTGAAGAGACCAGCTCTTTTTCATGAAAAGAAATCCTTTTGAGGTGAATCACGCATTAAATCGAGATGATTCTGCCCACTACCATCTTATTCAAGCTACATCATTCCATCACATGAAAAGGGCAGACGCAATTTCGTGTTTCAAAATTGAAAATAAAAAACAGGAAAGCAAAGACCATTCTTTCAAAGGTAAAGCTGAGAGCTCTGAATAGAGTAGCCATACCCGGAGTAGAGGCAGGCGAGTGATTCCTAAAAAATGTTGAAGGAGAAGTCTGATTTATACAATTGAAACCCTAATTAATATAAAGTCGGAAAGAGGAAGAATTAATGAGTTCCTACCTGGTTTGTGATTATCCGATGCATAGTTTCTGATTCTGGAAGAATCATCCAGCTATGAATACACTCTACTGTTGGTGTGAGCAATAAACTACACTCAATTTTGTAGTAATAATTTCATTTGGAAGCTTAACCTTGTATGGGACCAAATTATTTCCCAAGCATGTCCATTAGACTCTGATACCATGACTCCACTCACAATTTTTATTTACGCTGACCCAAACTTTTTTAACAGATTTGTGATAATAATTTTTCTTTTTCTATAGTAGATTTGGTTATTATCTACATTAAATCCAACCGGAATAGCAAACCCTCTTTTACAAAAAGATTATCGACTATCAATAAGGTATTCCAATATTGCATAAGGGTATAATTGGATCGTTTTATTTAATTTGTTGTCCATCAACTTGTATTCTAGTTTTGATATTAATTTTGTGAATTTAATTGGACCATTTTTGGAAATTATCCAATGAGATCTTTGATATTTCCCAGCAAGAGGCGTATCCGGCAATGCAACCCCACCGCGATGACGTTTTAGAGCGGTGGCGGTCAGGATTTGTCGCAGCGCTTTGAAGTTTGGGACACACATCCATCGCAACCACCTCGATTATTGAGCAAGGCGTTTCAAGTGCTTTGAGGAAGAATGACCCAACCACACCATGATGACTTCTTTGAGCGGTGTGTAGAGAAATCGCTAGCTCCAGGAATAAGACAAAGATTGCCTGGGAGAAGAAGCTAGCGGGGAAAATAAGCGGAAGAAGGAAGAGCTACTAGACTGAGGAGCATCAAATTGGAGGGCAAAATAGGGATCACATGAACAGTCTAGAAGCTCTATCCACTATAAATAAGAGCATGCGCTCAACATGAAGAGAACACGTTCCATCACTTTTTCGGCTCTTAGCTTAGTTTTCCACTTCTCTACACACACTTTCACGGGGAATTATCACGGGAGGTTCACGTTCTAGCTTGATTGTGGAGTAACACCGTCTCTACGGAGGCGAAGAAACAATTATCATTTGCTTTCCAGTTTACTTTTCGTACTTTCCGAGTCCTCGCTGTTCGAGGCTCGGCTCTGTTTCGTTATTGTCGTTGAATACTTCGTATTTTGCAATGGATGTCGCTACTTTTGTTTCGTTTACCTTATTGTTGTGTTGTTGGTTTGATTTGCTGATTATTGTTGGTTGATTTGAGTTTGGAGTTGGATTGTGAGAAATTTGTTGTTGATTGGTTGAATCTACGTAAACTTGTGAGGACCGGAGATGGAAATGATGTTTGATTGTTATGGATGGCTTGGATCTTGAGTGGATTAAGCGTCTCGTGGATGGATCTACTTATTTTCGCTTGATTTTGATGTTTAAATTCTACATTCTAGTTTGCCTCGTCTAGTATTCGTAGATCCACATTAGTTTTACCTGTTCTTCGTTTCTATCGTTTAATTTTGTTCACCTTGTTTCGATCTTCGTTTTGCTCTGTTTTTCACTGGTTGTTTCATGATAAAAGTTGGAGAAGATGATGTCGCTGTTAGTTAGTCCTTAGGTTAGTTATTTTGCAGCTTTTCAGTCGTACTATGTCATTTCGGGGATGGTCCCCACGTCTAATTCTTCCCAAGTCTAGGTTAGTTTAGGAAGCTGTTCGCTCGGTCCAGTAATTGTCTTGCTTTCTTCTGGTTTATGCATGCTTTAAAGATCCCGTCTAGATCTAGCTGTTAGGATAAGTTCTTTAAATTCCTAAGTCTAGGAAGTAAGTGTCAACCCCAAAAATTGCGTGGCAGCAGCCAAAAATAGTTTCCAGGTCTTTGAACATGTTTACTTACGCATCCATCTTTGTGGATTCGATCCCTGCTTCCCTGTACTAATCTTTTACCTAAAGCGGGTTGAGGGTTTTGAAGGGGGGGTTAAGGTAGTGATTGTGTGCCCAACGACAAGTAGCTCAAGATTCTCTGAGTTCCTAGACCTAACGTCTAGAGGATTTTCTAGATCGAGGGATATTAATTTTTAACACTCTTTCGCTGACCATTAAACTCACAGCTCTTCAAATGGCGCCGTTGTCAGGGATGGATGACGTAGTTTGTTTACGTGTTTAAGGATTTGGTGTATATAGTTTAAATTTCGTTCATTTGTTTTTCTTGCAGTTTATGAGCAGAGACTCACTGTTTGGGAACTGAAGTAACTCATCTGGATCAAGGAACATTCAAGTTAGGTGGCAGGTCAAGGAATCAACATCCACAATCACCACCAGATCGGGGTTTACGACAGTAGATTCATTTCCGTTCGAATCATAAAGTGAGGAAGAGTGGAACTCGTCAGGGAAAGAAGATCCAGAGTCGTCATCGGAAACAGGACAGTCAGAAAAAGAGGAAGAAGCAAGTGTAGACATGACAAACCTGGTGGATCCAGATCCCGAGATCGGTTCACTCACCACACATTTGGATGGCGAGCCTGCGCATGCCATAGTGTCGAATCAGCGCCAGAGGTCTATGGGCATAAAGACGAATGTGCTGGGTGTTTTACCTACATTCTCTGGACGGAGGAACGAGTGTCCTTACGAATTCCTAAATGAGTTTAGTAAGTTGTGCAGCATTCAAAAGCGCCCCAATGATGCCACTGAGGAGGACTACCGCCTGCGAGCAGTCCCATTTGCTCTAAAAGGGGAGGCCAACACATGGCTGCTGAGGCTACCACCCGACTCAATTCATACGTGGAAGGATTTCAAGCTGGAATTCTTGGACTATTTCTTTCCATCCAACAAAACAAATTCCTTGAAGAAGGAGATTTAGGAGTGTAAGCAGGACTATGATGAGTCCCTTAGTCAATATTGGTCCCGGTTCAAGGGGCTGCACGATGCTTGTCCAAATCATAGGATGATGGAGGCTGAAACGTTTTACTTGTTCTATGAAGGAGCTAATCTTGAGTCTAAGGACTTAATGAATTCCTCGAGCGGGGGGAATTTTACTAAAAACAAGGCAAGTGAAGCGCGAGAGATTTTGGGAAGGCTGATAGACGCAAAAAAGGCATACGACCACCCACGTATTATGAGGAGAGGCTCCGCCAATGCAGTAAAGGAGCAAGAAGGAGAAGGGGTCGGAGACAGGATAGATCGGTTGGAGAAGGCACTTCTGAGTGCGATTGAGAAAAAGGATTCCCCGACCTCGCAGGAGAAGGAGAAACCGCCAGGTCCAGAGGATAATCAACTCCAACTCTATTATGGTCCACCGCCCGATGGAGAATTCCAAGCCCAGGTGAATGCAGTGGGGAATTGGAATCAAAACAATCAGAATACAAGCTGGAATCAGTGGAAGATTAAGGAGGCACCATGGAGAGACAACCCCTTTTTCAGGTGGGCAGACGGAAACCAACAGCTCCAGCTACAGTACCCAGGTCCAGCAGAGATCCAGCAGAATTGGCCTAACCGCAGTCAGGACGGACCCCAACATAATTCGAATTAGTCAGGAAAAAATCAGGATGGGCCAAACAATTGGAGTTATCGCAATCAAGGGGATCAGACCAATTGGAACAATAGGAACCAGGGTAATCAAGGGAGCTCTTATGTGCCACCACACCAAAGGAACGCTTCTGGAAACAGTCAGAATTTCCATCATACACACCAGGGAAATCAAGAGTCAGAGAACCAGTTCGACAACAATCAAGGAGGTCAAGGGAACTATCGCCCAAGTCAAGGGAGTGGACCGAGCCACAATCAGGGGTCAAGTTCAAATCAATCGAACTATAAACCTCCGAGGAATCTGGATAATATGGTACACGACCTAGTCAGCTCTCAACAACACATGCAGAACAATATGCAGGCAAACAATGATGTGGTACACAAAATTCAAGATGCACAACAGGAGCATAAGTCTGTCATGGATATGTTGACCAAGCAAATGTCGCAATTGGCCACGTCATTGAATGAGATGAGGGGACACGAGGGAAGGATACTAGCTTCAGTAAAACCACCTGACCGGGCAAATATTAGTCAGATAACTTTGAGGTCAGGACGGGGCTATGAAGGTCCGGTGATGAAAGAAGATGAGAGTACACCTCTTTTGACGAGCAAGGAAGGCAGGAAACTGACCCCTGACCTAGAGGATACTGAGATAAGGAATATCAGAGTGGAAGACGGTCTTCAAAAAGGGGACCTGGAGAAACCACTACCTCGAATGGCTGATCCATTTTTCTTAGATCCAGAGCCTGGAGTGGAGATTGAGGAAGGAAGGAAAGAAGTCGGAGAATCGTCCGTCCCAGGTCCAGCAGAGACATTGAAACACACGAAGCCATTCCCTCATCGGGGGGAAGCCAAAAAGAAGAAGGACGACACCGAAGATTTCATGGAGATTTTCGGCAAACTGGAGATCAACCTGCCCTTCCTACAAGCTTTGAAGTTGCCTACATTCAGTAAATTCATTAAGGAGTTCATAGCGGGAAAAACCAAGCCCGACGGGAAGATAGTAATTGGAGAAAATGTGTCGGTTGTGATACAGAAGAGGAGGATGTCATCAAAATGCACAGACCCAGGTATGTTCACTTTGCCCATTTCTCTGGGTGACATAAAAATTGAGCATGCGATGTGTGATCTAGGAGCCTCGATAAATGTGTTACCGCTTTCGATATATAAGAAGTTGACAGGAGTGAGTCTGGTTGATACGAAAGTAGTAATTCAGTTAGCCGATAGAACATGCATTTCACCCGAAGGTGTGCTGGAGAATGTGATAGTAAAAGTGCATGATTTCCTGTATCCAGTTGATTTCCATGTAATAAAAATGAGTGATAACGAATCTGCTGAGTCTAGAGGAGTGTTATTAGGTAGACCATTTCTACGCACAGCTAAGACCATAATTGATGTGTTTGATGGAACAATATGCCTGGATTATCATGGGGAAAAATACACATTTAACATCGATGAAGCTATGAAAAAGCCACTGGATGTTGAGAATTTGCATTCCGTCGATATCATTAACCCCCTGGTCCAGGAATATCTTGAGACTGAATTAATGCAGGAACAGTTCAACAATTCGGAGTTGAGTCAGTCGGTTGAAAAGGAGGTAGCAGGATGGTGTGAAACCCTATTGGCTCGGGACCCGATAGATGAACAGATCAATGAAGCGATCATGGCATTTTGCCACCAACCACTGTCATTTGAGTCTACGGGGTCTGTTCAAGAAAGGAGCCCAGACGAAAGAACTGACTTGGGTAAAATGGCAGCAGGAGATCTGGAGAAAAACCCCCTGCCCCAGGAAGCCATTACACCAAAGAAGGAGTTGAAGAAACTACCCGAGACCCTAAAGTATGCCTACCTTGGGGAAGATGAAACATTCACAGTGATAATCAATAGCCGATTGACGGCTGAACAAGAGAATGAACTACTGGAAGTGATCCAGAAAAACAAAAAAGTCATCGGATGGACTCTCTCGGACCTGGTGGGAATCAGTCATGACCTTTGCATGCACCACATTAGACTCGAAGAAGGGGAAAAGGCTCACAGGGACCCACAGCGTAAGTTGAATCCGAATATGAGGGGGGAAGTTCTAAAGGAAGTCTTGAAGTTGTTATCTATGGGTATCATTTACTCCATTCCAGACAGTGAATGGGTCAGCCCAGTTCACATGGTGCCAAAGAAGTCAGGGATACAAGTGGTAGAAAACGAGAAGAATGAGCTGGTACTTACTCGATTGGTGACTGGATGGAGGATGTGCATTGATTACCGAAAGTTTAATGAAGCCACCAGGAAGGACCATTTTCCTTTACCTTTCATTGACCAGATGTTGGAAAGATTGGCGGGGAAGCAATACTTTTGCTTCCTAGGCAGATACAGTGGATACTTCCAGATATACGTGAATCCCGACGATCAGGAGAAGACAACTTTTACTTGCCCATTTGGCACGTATGCATATCGTAGAATGCCGCTTGGACTGTGCAATGCACCAGGCACTTTCCAGCATTGCACGATGAGCATCTTCTCGGACCTGTTGGAAGTATGTATTGAAATTTTTATGGATGATTTCACGGTGTATGGAAATTCTTTTGATTCGTGCTTGGCCAATCTAGATCTGGTACTAAAAAGATGTCAGGAGAAGAACCTTGTGCTAAATTTTGAGAAATGTCATTTCATGGTGCCCGAGGGAATAGTCCTCGGTCATGTAGTCTCTGAGAGAGGGATTCAAGTGGATAAAGCCAAGGTGGATGTAATCTCGAAGCTGCCCTACCCCACGAATCAGAAGGAGGTTAGAGGGTTCCTGGGTCATGCATGCTTTTATAGGAGGTTAATCAAGGATTTTGCAAAAATTGCCCAACCGCTTATGCATCTCTTGCACAATGATGTGGAGTTTGATTTTGATGAAGGGTGCAAGAAGGCGTTCCAAATGCTGAAGGATAGACTTGTCTCCGCCCCAATAATCCGCGCGCCAGACTGGAATTACCCCTTTGAAGTAATGTGCGATGCGAGTGATTTTGCAGTGGGAGCGGTCCTAGGTCAGAGGATTGACGAGAAAAGCTATGTCATCTTTTATGCCTCGAAGACCCTCAACCAGGCTCAGAAGAACTATGATACCACAGAAAAAGAGATGTTAGCAGGGGTATACTCATTCGAAAAATTTCGACCGTATCTATTAGGGTCGAAAGTAATAGTCTACACTGATCACGCGACGATTAAGTATCTCATGGCCAAGAGGGAGTCTAAGCCAAGGTTGATTAGATGGGTGTTGTTGCTGCAAGAATTCGATTAGGAGGTAAAAGATAAGAAAGGGAAGGAGAACAAAGTTGCATATCATTTAAGCCGAATATTCCAAGGGGATACGGATGAAGCTATACATGATGCCTTCCCCGAAGAACATCTTTATTATATATGGAAGTCTGCTAGACCTATTAACTGGGAAACAATGTTGACAGTAACAGGTCCAGGATCATCAGACAAAGGGAAGCATCCGATAAATGCAGAGCCATGGTTCGCTGACCTGGCTAATTACTTAGTCACAAGAGAAATGACAGGTTCCCAAGAAATTTCCCGGGCCCAGAGAATGAAGCTGAAGAGTGAAGCCAAATACTACTTCTGGGATGATCCCTACCTCTGGAAGATGTGCTCAGACCAGGTAATCCGACGATGCATTCCAGAATGGGAACAGAAAGATATCCTAAACCACTGCCATGCCTTAGCCTGTGGAGGTCATTTTGGACCTAGGAAAACTGCGAGGAAGGTTTTGGATAGAGCTGCCCAAGGTTTACCGAACCGGCGGTTAAAACCGAAATCGTAACCGGCGGTTACGGTTCCGAACCGAAACCGAAAAATATGCCAAACCGAAACCGTGAATTTTAGAACCGTGGTTCGGTTCAGGTTCCAAATTTTTCGAACCGAAACCGCGACCAAACCGCCGGTTCCGGACGGTTCCGAACCGGCGGTTTCACGGTTCCGAACCGCCAACGCAATGATAAATTTAAACATAGTTAATCCTTATATTAAAACTATACTCCATTAAATAAAACATTGCTGAATGATCCGGTTTATGAGTTTTATACTCTTATATAAATAACTTTCATTTTTAGATTTGGTAATATCCGTAGAAACAATAATGTGGGACAAAATTTTGTAGCAAAAATAACTTTATAATACTATTTGGTAAAATTGGATGGTAAAAACATAAGATAAAAGATAATAAAATAAAAATAACTAAATTACAAGATGGAGTCTATGTTGTATGGTTTATGGTAATAACTTTATAATACTATTTCCGATTTTATTAATTAACACATTTTTTTACGTATGGAATCTATGGAGTATGGATAATTATTAATAAATATTTATCCAACATTTTAAAATAAACTTAGAAGAATTGATTACTTTAAATAAAGTATAATAAATTAACATTGGTTAATGTTGTAGTCTTCAAAATTGATTAGTTGAGTCTTCAAAATTGATTGGTTGACGGTGGGCGATGGCTGCACTATTCAAAATTGATTGCATAAAACACCATTTCTTTTATTTTTATTTATTTATTCTTAAATGTTGATTTTAAATTCAAATTGGATCTCATTTCTCTCTATTTTTATCTATATTAAATACTCCTCTCTATCCTTACTTACACTCACCTCATTTTAGTGTTAACAACTCAATTTAAACTATCCATTTCCTTGTTCCAATTTATTTTATAATTTCAAACTATATGGCAAAAAAAAATTAACGGAAAAAACCGTGAAACCGCGAAACCGAACCTAAACCGCTACGAACCGTCCAAAAACCGGCGGTTCCGAACCGAAACCGAAACCGCCGGTTTTCGAACCGAAACCGAAACCGTGAAACAGCCTCACGGTTCGGTTCCGGTTCCATATTTCCCAAAATCGGAATCGGCGGTTCCGAACCGGAAACCGCCGGAATGAACCGTGGGCAGGAAGTTTTGGATAGTGGATTTTATTGGCCGACTCTGAACAAGGATTCTTTTGAATTTTGTCAAGTCTGTGAAAGATGCCAACTGACCGGGGGAATTTCTAGAAGAGATGAGATGCCGCAGAACCCGATAATAGTTTGTGAGATTTTCGATGTTTGGGGCATGGACTTTATGGGCCCCTTCCCATCTTCTTATGGGAACACGTACATCTTGGTTGCAGTGGATTATGTATCCAAATGGATAGAAGGAAAGGCTACACCCACCTGTGAGTCAAAGGAGGTAGCTAAATGTCTGAAGACCAATATTTTCAACAGGTATGGGGTACCCAGAGCCATCATCTCAGACCAGGGAACACATTTCTGTAACCGCACAATAGAGGCTTTGATGAGAAAATATGGTGTACATCATCGGTTGTCTACACCATATCACCCCCAGTCGAATGGTCAAGCTGAAGTCTCGAACAGGGAAATCAAAAGCATCTTGGAAAAGACGGTGAACACCACAAGGAAAGATTGGAGTAAGCGCCTCGACGATGCTCTCTGGGCATACAGGACTGCTTACAAAACACCGATCGGGATGTCACCTTATAGATTGGTGTTCGGGAAAATGTGCCATTTACCCGTGGAGGTGGAACATAAATCTCACTGGGCCATTAAAGAGATAAATATGAAGGCGCCGGCCTGTGAAGAAGAACGGAAGCTGCAGCTACAAGAATTGGAGGAGCTAAGACTGGAGGCATTCGACTCGGCCATGTGGTATAAAGAAAGAACCAAACTCTGGCATGATAAGAACCTCCGGGTCAAGGAACTTCGAGTAGGGCAGAAAGTACTTCTTTTTCAATCTCGGCTGAAGCTAATGCCTGGTAAGTTGAAATCCAAGTGGATAGGGCCATACACGATCATTGGCCTTCGAGCAAATGGAGCAGTAGAGATTCAAGGAAGCGCCCCAAACTCAGTTCCTTTCCTAGTCAATGGGCACAGAGTGAAGGTATACAGAGATAATGCAGATCTGCATGTGGTGGAAGAGACGCCACTACATGCATCTGCTATTATTTCTTAAAGTGGTCAGGCAAGTGGATATCCTCAATGAATTCCTAGGTCAGGTAAAATGGGGAACGAAAGTTTATTTGTACACTGACCTAGGAAATCTTGAGGATACTCATTTGCTATGTAAATAGTTCAGTTGCTTTTTAACACAAGAAAATCCAAACAAATTAAAAAAAAAAATAAATCTTCCAAAAATATTTTTCGAAGCACCAAACTCCCTGGGGAAATTGTTTTGTCACTCATGATCTCCGACCCGAGAATTTGGTGTTTCATTTCTTTTGTTTTATGAGTTGCTAGGGGGAGGAAGAGTCTTGCAAATTGGAGGGAAGACGGTTGCTTTTGGAATTTCGAATTCCGCTTTTCGAGGAACGTACGGTTGCTTACATCATATCACAACCGTTCGCCTGCCACTCTGAAAGGCCCAAAGATATTTTTCAAATCAGAAATCAACCAATCACTTCTCTCTCTACTCTCACAATTCTCTCTCTCAATAATTTCTCCCCAAAATTGTTTCAAACCCTAACCAAATCTACCCCAGAAATTGTGAGTTTTGCAGGTAAACATGAAGAAAGCACAGGATACCACCGTGAAGAAGGGAGACCCCGCCGCCAAACTACCGTCCGACGAGTCGTCCAGACAACCGCCGGCTCAGTCGATTTTCTCTGCGCTCGATATACGCTCAGAATGGAACCCGACTTCTGTTCCAGACTCCTCTACCGTCAAAAGTCCCGAGGAGGAAGCATTCTTGAAAGAGCTGGAGGAGAAGTTCGGAAGTAAAGAGGAGGCCGAGAGACTTTTCTCCCGATTTTCGATGTTCCGCCAGCAACCGCAGGCAATTCCTGAAGAATCAGCGGCGCAACCACCGAGTTCAAACCTAGAGGATTCCAAAACCCTAGATCCGACACATGCAGAAACTGGGCCGAGCCCAGACATTGTAGAACAGGGAAAGGGTGGCAGCGGAACTGAGGAGGAAAGCGTCAGCGGATTTGCGGACGAAATTGATAGGATGGCGGTGGATTACTCTTTGGATGGAGTCGCAAGGGAAGGTAACGCAACTGCTTTACAGTCGGTGGAGGGGGAAACCCTGTGGTTAAATTTGTGGAGGGGGAAACCCCTGTTTCTAAGAATGTGGAGGGGGAAACCCCGAGTTTGTATGTGGAGGGGGGAACCCCGTTTAATTTTGAGGGGGCTACCTCGACTTTGCTCGTCGAGGGGGAAACCCCAATTGTGTCTGAGGGAGAAATCCCTAACAAACCTGAGGAGGAGACTCCGAATAAATCTACGGGGGAAACCCCAATTATGTGTGCTGAGGGAGAAATCCCTAGGAATTCTGGAGGGGACGAGGTCCCCATTGTTGTTGTAGGACAGAGGCCCAGGGAGGACGGGCCGTTGGAAGTAGTAGATCTGGAGTAGGTGCCAAAGGACTCGCCGGTTGATCTGCGGCAGTCAAGGAGAATAGCACGGAGAAGCGTGCTAGATGAAATCGATGAAGGCAACCAGTCGAGGGGATCAGGGTTCCTGGCCCCAGGAGCAACGAGTGTGCAGGAGGGAGAAACTCCTGAGTCTGAGGAGGAAGTGGACGCCGCAGAAGAGCGTCGAATGGCCAAGGAGCGCAAGAGGAAAGGAAAGACAACCATTACTCATCGGCCTAGGAAGTCACAGAGGCTCCTCTCAGTCAGGGAATCTCCTCGTGCGTTGCCCAAAGCTCCTGGACCTGGTAAAGCCGACAGTGAGACAGAAGGAAGAGTCTGAAGAAGAAGAGGAGGTCTCTAACTATGAGCGAGAGGAGATCTGGATCACAAAGAAGCTCTTGGGAGCTATGGCTAAGTTCAACGACCCAAGGAGGACACAAACGCATAAGGATCGAAGTGCAGTAGGGAAACTGGCCAAATCGGGGAAGAGATATGACAGGGACTCTCTGAGGCAGATAGAATCCGAGGAAGAATTCCTTGGCCACATCAAGGGAATAGGCTTCGAGTGGCTCCTGAACCATAGCGAACAGGAGGTGCCAGTGGAAGCGGCCCAGGAATTTTTTTCCACTTTCCGATTCAAGACAACTACCGATCCAGATGCGAATTCCATCTCCTTCCGTCTTTTCACCATCGAGCATACAATGAGTGTAAGGGACTGGTCCCTTAGGATGAGGCTATTTACAAATGCTGAGGATGACGAGGGCATTTGGGTTGATAGAGTATACGGCCCACCAAGAGACACCCCTGGATTCTCATCACAAACTACCTTGGAATATTTGACACACGCTAGGAGTGGGACTTTCAAAACCAGCGTATCGAAAGGGATTCACATCACTGACCATCTCCTCCGTTTTGCCCAGGAATTCATTGGTTACAATCTGATGGGCACGGCCAGTTCCAACATCACCACCACAGAGCTCTACTTTACATGGTGCATGTCTAAACGCATCAAAGTCCACCTTGGGTATTGGTTAGCCCAGGCCTGCCATCAGATGACTGCCAACCCTTCCCGCCACATGTACACCTGCCACCTTCTAGGCGCCTACATAGAGCGCAACTTCGTGATGAAGATTGGGAAGGCAGAGCCGAGTGTTACAATGTGCGAGCCCCCCGAGCTATTTAGCATGGAGTACTTTTTCAACAAGGGGCTCTTACACATCGAAGGGCAGGAGGTTGTGCTTCTACAACATAGGGGCCAATGTGGACACAGTGAAGCGTGAACCGGAGCTGGTGGAGGATGTGGTGACTGTGGACGTGGCAGAGCTACGGAAGGAGTGGGTGAGGTGAGAGAAGAAATTGGGGGAGTCAAGAAGGCGCTACAGGAGATTAAGGGGAGTCTGGATACCCTGGTCGGGCGATCATCTGCCCAGAATGAGAGGATGACCGATGCGGTCAAGCTTATGAAGAGAATGACAGAATGGTTGGGAGAGGTGCTTCCCCAGACACCAACAGAAGTTGTCCTCTGGACCCAGCAAAATGGTCCGGCAGCCCGGTCCGGGAAGTTCCTCCCAGCAGCAGCTTCCACCCCCCTCCAAGCCCTCGGTAGCCCCGCTTGTGTCTCCAGCCCTGGCGTCTATCTCTGTGAGAAAACCCCTGTCAAAACCCCCTGTAATGTCTGTAGAGGAAGTGTCGGTGTTGCCGGCGAAGAAGAAAGTGAAAGTGAACCGCCCCAACGTACCACCCAAGTCTGGCTCCCAAGGGAGCCAGACCCAGAATTGAATTCCCCCAGTTGACCAAGTAAATTTTATATTTCAGTCATTTCATTTTATTTTATTTTATATATATCCATGTTGCTTGTGCTGAGCATGTGTAATTGTTTTCTTGTGTGTTCTCCCACTTAGCCCAATCTTTGGTCTAAGTATGAGAAGTTTATGTGTTTCTTCAGCATGTGTTTTCTCTGCGATAATGTGGTCATCTCCCACTTAGCCCAATTCTTGGTCTAAGTGTGAGAAGTTTTTGTTTAGATTTCGTATGATATTTTCTGTTTCATGTCTTTGTTTTCTCCCACTTAGCCCGTTGCTCGGTCTAAGTGTGAGAAGTTATATTGTGTTTTTATTTTAATTGTGTGCACCAACTCCCTTATTTCCCCCCTTCACTAGGATAGCTTGGGAACAAGATGGAGTGAAGTGGGAGGGGGTGGGAGAGTTAGTGCAGTGTGTGCTCAGCATGTGTTAGAGTCTCTAAGTCTAGGAATTAGTTTTCTTTTTAGGATCTATGTGTTAGCATGAACTAGTGATAATAATAAGGCAAGATTCCCTTAGTAAAAGTAATTGAGAATAGGATGCATGTAACTTTGAGACCTCTGTCTTTTAAAAGCTGAAATCGGTTTGGAGGAGGCAAGAACGATAGAAGGTGCCTTAGCTGACCGAATTGTGAAGCCCCACTACTGATGTGAGTTAAAAGCCTTAACATTGAGTGCTAACATGATAAAAGGGGCTGCTACCTGATGCTTAGGGAGAAGAATTTAGAAAGGAGTAAAAAAAAAAACGGTTTCAAACCTGAAGGTATAAGCTGGACAAAGTCCAGAGGAGAAAAAAAAAATCTGGAGGTATAAGTTGGACGAAGTCCAGGGAAAAAAAGGAGGTATAAACTGGACGAAGTCCAGGGAAAGATGAGGTATAAGCTGGACGAAGTCCAGGGGAAAAAGAGAGAAAAATTAGGAAAGGAGGATAGAAGGAGAAATTCTCATAATCCGGAGCATCAGTGGCAGGAATTGACTAAGAGC
Organism: Salvia hispanica; assembly: GCF_023119035.1. Lineage (NCBI taxonomy): Eukaryota > Viridiplantae > Streptophyta > Magnoliopsida > Lamiales > Lamiaceae > Salvia > Salvia hispanica. The sequence continues at coordinate 13,574,273 of NC_062965.1, read as the reverse complement.
GATCGATCCTAACATCCCTGGTAAGGAATGAGTAATCGAGCGAATCCAACAATTAGTAAGCTATAGGCCATCTGGACAAGCTGACAAACCGACTAGGTAGATAAAGGGAAGGGGAGGAATTGGAGTGTGTAGACTATTTGATTGACCTTAAGCTTGTGGGGGCGACTGCTTAAAATTTGAACTAGTTCATGCCTATGTGTTTTATTTTCTTAAGTGTTATTTTCTTTTCCTTTCCTTTCGTATGTTAGTGTCTAGGTCTAGGAGTTTTCTTTGGTCAGGGAATAACCATGCAGCGAAATTCGCCAAATTTCTCTTTTTTTTCTTGTCTTTATACTTGAGGACAAGTATGGTTTAAGTGTGAGCAGTTTGATAAGGCTAATTTCATGCATTGGTTATGTGGTAAAATTCTGTGATTTCCTGGGTCTAACAAAGTTTTATAAGGCAGGTGTGTAGAGAAATCGCTAGCCCCAAGAATAAGACGAAGATTGCCTGGGAGAAGAAGCTAGCGGGCAAAATGAGCGGAAGAATGAAGAGCTACTAGACTAAGGAGCATCAAATTGGAGGGGAAAATAGGGATCACAGGAACAGTCTAGAAGCTCTATCCACTATAAATAAGAGCATGCGCTCAACATGAAGAGAACACGTTCCATCACTTTTCGGCTCTTAGCTTAGTTTTCCACTTCTCTACACACACTTTCACGGGGAATTGGTCACGGGGGTTCACGTTCTAGCTTGATTGTGGAGCAACACCGTCTCTACGGAGGCGAAGAAACAATTATCATTTGCTTTCCAGTTTACTTTTCGTACTTTCCGAGTCCTCGCTTTTCGAGGCTCGGCTCTGTTTCGTTATTGTCTTTGAATACTTCGTATTTTGCAATGGATGTCGCTACTTTTTTTTCGTTTACCTTATTGTTGTGTTGTTGGTTTGATTTGTTGATTATTGTTGGTTGATTTGAGTTTGGAGTTGGATTGTGAGAAATTTGTTGTTGATTGGTTGAATCTACGTAAACTTGTGAGGATCGGAGATGGAAATGATGTTTGATTGTTGTGGATGGCTTGGATCCGGAGTGGATTGAGCGTCTCGTGGATGGATCTACTTATTTTCGCTTGATTTTGATGTTTAAATTCTGCATTCTAGTTTGCCTCGTCTAGTAGTCGTAGATCCGCATTAGTTTTATCTGTTCTTCGTTTCTATCGGTTTAATTTTGTTCACCTTGTTTCGATCTTCGTTTTGCTCTGTTTTTCACTGGTTGTTTCATGATAAAAGTTGGAGAAGATGATGTCGATGTTAGTTAGTCCTTAGGTTAGTTATTTTGCAGCTTTTCAGTCGTACTATGTCATTTTGGGGAATGGTCCCCACGTCTAATTCTTCCCAAGTCTAGGTTAGTTTAGGAAGTTGTTCGCTCGGTCCAATAATTGTCTTGCTTTCTTCTGGTTTATGCATGCTTTAAAGATCCCGTCTAGATCTAGCTGTTAGAATAAGTTCTTTAAATTTCTAAGTCTAGGAAGTAAGTCTCAACCCCAAAAATTGTGTGGCAGCAGCCAAAAATAGTTTCCAGGTCTTTGAACATGTTTACTTACGCATCCATCTCTGTGGATTCGATCCCTGCTTCCTTGTACTAATCTTTTAGCTAAAGCGGGTTGAGGGTTTTGAAGGGGGGGGGGTTAAGATAGTGATTGTGTGCCCAACGACAGGTAGCTCAAGATTCTCTGAGTTCCTAGACCCAACGTCTAGAGGATTTTTTGGATCGAGGGATTTTAATTTTGAACACTCTTTCGCTGACCATTAAACTCACAGCTCTTCACTCCCTCCGTCCCTAAAAAAGTATGAAGTCCGTCTCTAAAAAGTCTGAACTTTCTAATTTTAGAAATCCTTCTCTTTATCGAGGTGGGACCCATTTTGCACTAACAATACTTTATTTACCTTTCTTTCTATCTCTCTCTTACTAGACAAATTATAAAACCCGTATTGAACTAAATGTTCATTCTTTTTAAGGACAGATGGAGTATCTCAAACGGGTCCCACATTTCACTTCTTTTTCCACTCACTTTCTTTCATACTAGTATTTTTTAAAACCCATGTTGACTCAAATCAGTTTCATAATGGCGGATGGACGAAGGGAGTATTAACACTGAGCTGGTTTTCATGAAATCTAAAGTGGGAAATGGGATTCACCAGTACTCCTATAAAATAATGATATGTTTGGCTTAGTTCATTTTCTGTGACAAGATTATATATTGCAGACGAAGTTAATAGAAACCAATTGTGGGGATAGCTCAGTTGGGAGAGCGTCAGACTGAAGATCTGAAGGTCACGTGTTCGATCCACGTTCACCGCATTCACTTTTTTTTTTACTATTTCAGTTCAATTTTTGATACTTTCCCCCTTTTTTCTTACTTTATTTCGCAGCTAATATACAGTAACTATTTTTTATTTACACCAAGTTTGTTAAATAGGAATATAACTTGTTTTTTAATCGAATAGTTTAATTAATGTGAATTTGAAATATAACACTTTCTAATATATTTCTAGACAGTGTATTGCGTTATGCACACTTGAGGAAATAAGATAGAAATAATAGTATATTGATGAATTTATAATAACGATTAGGATTATGAAACAAAAACAATTAGAGTTTATAACAATCAAAGTTTACACTACAATAATTCTCGTAAGTTAATAGTATTTGAAATAGGGGTAAAATATGTTATTGGGAAATTGGAAACTAGGAGAGAACCAAAAATTGTTTTGTAATGATCTTACTTAAATCATAATGATCCAATTTAAATTTGTAATAACTCACTCTCACACGTTATGAACTGAGCGAGAATTAAAATTACTATTTTTAAATAATCAACAAATTCTTATTTTAATCCTTAATTTTCTCTTTTTCTTAATTGAATTAACTAATAAAAAATCATTATGGCTAATATATCCTTGTGATGACCTAAATCTCCTTCAAAATGATATACTACTCCATATGAGATAATTAATATAACTGGTTAATTTATGGGATTTTGGTCTCTACTACTATCATTAATTTTGCCAAAAATATGCTACACCGTTTCTCATAAACTATAAAAGTGGTATGAAAACCACGAACTTTGGCGTAGCAGCGTGTTTCATTCCCAAATCCCAACCCAACCCATTTTAAATTTTTTTTGGCAAAATGCATTCTACATAGACGATTATAAAGTGCGTGACACAACAAAAAAAATGAAATATTACTACGTCGGCGACTTTGTACGACATAACCATTTCTGCAAGAAAATCACGACACAACAAACAATGCAACATTCGAATCCCGTTGAAACCCACGACACAACAACGGTGCAACCATTTGACACGTGATACTCCACGCGAAGAGAAGTAGCTACACTACCTTTTAATCTTTCATACTAAATGACTGCATAACACTATTTGACCAAAGGTTAATAATTTAAGCTTTAATTCTACTAACAAAATTTAAAGTCGAGACTTTGGGTTTCAGACATTAATCACTCTATAATTAGGTTATATACGCACACGATTGACCTACTTCTTTTTTTTATTGATAAATAAAAAGAAATTTAAATATTGTGTCATAATAGACTCGAACATGAGACATTTGACCTCAAGTATTAACTACTACTCATTAACTTGCTTCTTATTATACAATTGAATGGTTCGGTTTGATGCAATTGGTACATTTAAACTATAAGAATTATTAAGATGATGTTCAATTTGTTATATAAAATAATATAAAGATACGATATGTGATAAACCATAATATGATTTCTCTACGGTTAGTTATAAGATATGATCTAATCTTGGTATTATGGGGTGTGTCAAAATACATTGTCACATAGATAAGAATACAATCGAATAAAAAGTAAAATTAATTATAATTAATCACAAATAATCACGACAACTGAACAAATAAACATTGGAGTTTTTGGCTATTCACTACATTGGAGTTTTATTCATGGTTTGTAATCAATGTTTGAAGAAGTATAAATTATTTGTTCTCTCATCACGAATATCATTTATATGATTTCTAATTATATAGAATATGATGTGTTTTGTTTTAATTTAAATATTTAAACTTTTTCCAACCTAAAACTAAAATAAAATTCTTGTTATATAAACATCAAAGAACCTCCGTTCTTACGAAATATTTTTAAGTAGTTAACACTAAAAAAAAATCTTGTTTGCACACAATGAAGGGAGTCATTGTAAAAAAAATTGAGATAATAGAAAAAAAAATAATAATAATTGAATTTTAAATATCCAAATCACTATAAAATTCTGAATTCGCCACTGATTAATTACTGTGTAGACAAGATTAACATATGATTAACAGAGTAAAGTGATGTTCGATTTCTAAGATAAAATAATACCAAGATATAATCTAGGATTAAATTGTGAAATTATTTTAGTTATATGAGGTTAACTATGACTAATTATCCAATGATTATTCATCTAGGATTGAGTTGTGAGGTTAGATCTCATGAACCAAACACATTACAAATTTGAATATCGGATAGAATCTTGCAAACCGAACAGCATTCGAGTATGATTGACAAATCATTAATTATATTTTTTAATACATGATGAGTAATAAAATACTTAAAATACAAATGTAGAAGAAAAGTAGGAGTACTACTAGTTGAGATAAAAATGGCTGAATTTATGTTCACCTAAAAATATTTTCTCCTTTGGGGGCTATGTGGTGAAATATTGTCTCTGCCCCAAAAATTAGCATCAACAATTCTTCAAATAAGAAGCAGGAATCCGTTTCCGTGCAGTGATTCCAGCAATCTCGAAATGGCGAGCTCTCTTCGGCGGCTGGCGAGTGATTCCATTAAGATTTCTAGATCGGCAAGAGCATTCTCCACGGAAAGCGCATTGGTCGAAACAAAACCCGGCGAGATCGGTACGGTTTCGGGCATCCCCCAAGAGCACCTCCGCCGAAAGGTATACTTGCAATTTTTGCGGTTTTATTTGAATATGTTTAATCAAAAGATGAATTGATTTACCTAAATTTGTTTTGGTGTTGGATAGGTTATGATATTCTCACCTGCCAGAACTGCTACTCAGCAAGGAGCTGGGAAGGTCGGTAGATGGAAAATCAATTTCCTGTCCACGCAAAAGTATGCCTATCATCTCTTGATTGCTCAATCAGCCTTTATCTTTGATCAATTTGTCATCCACCTTATTTTTCCTTAAGAAACATTGGGCACAAATTGGACAAAATGTTCACTTTGCTGAATTTGAGCTGGATCAGATTGTAATTTCCATTATCTTTGTGAGGAAGGAATATTATTGGTCGATGCTAGAATTTTAGTCTAATGCATTTGAATTAATGGGTGTTATGAGCATTGGAGTTAGCAAGTTATCGTTCAATTCCACCAAGTTCGTTCTTTGCATTACTATCAATTTGATTGCCTTTGTTGAGTCAGTTCTCTTCTGGTACACGAAGGGAACAAGTTGACCCCAATGTGTTGAATTATTGTATCCATGAGAATCATAGGCTGACGAGCATTGTTCTTCAGCTCAAATACAGGTCTTAACACTTTATCGGTAAATTTGTACCTGAAACATTTTACCAGCAATGATAAAGTAAAGTTGAGATGTTTATGGCAAGGAAATTATGTGGCCACTAAGGAGAAGATAAAGGCACACAGGAAGAGAATTATAAAGGAATGAGATGAAAATGTGAATGGAACGAAGATGAAAAAGGATTCCATACTGGTTCTAGTGCTTGGTATGCTTAAGGAATTAAAGAATGGATTTCTTGATTTTCTTACAATTAAAGATGATGTCAATAGTCATAAGAATGTGATCAATTATTCACTGATTGTTTTTATCATTATGGTTGTTGAATATGCATATATTGTTTCTGATTTTCAGATGGGAGAATCCACTTATGGGTTGGACATCCACTGGAGACCCATATGCCAATGTTGGGGATTCTGCACTAAGCTTTGACAGTCAAGAAGCTGCAGTATCATTTGCTGAGAGACATGGTTGGGATTACACGGTATGGTCTCCTTGGTCTGAGATCCCGACAGAATAAAATTTCCAAGTTTAAAGTTCTATACTCACGTTTAGGCTCTTTATGCAAGGGTTAGATATTAGACTGTAAACCGCTCTTTATTTGTCAGCTGGAATCTTGAAATTCCATGAAACTGGACTATGCTATAAAAACTTGAGTTATTCGTAGTGTAATTAAATGAAATAGAAGCGAATTAGCATAGGCTTGTTTTTGTTCTCTTAAAGAATCTGATTTGGCATTTTATTGGTCTTCCTGTATTTTATGGAACTGGCCATCTTGACACAGCCATTAAATCATTAACTTAAGTGATCTTGATATCAGTATTTTGTCTATTTTGAGATTGGTTCAACATTGCACTGTGTCAAGACTCGAGTACATTCTAGTGCTATTGAATCGTTTGGCATGTATTAGTCATTTATCTAAAATTTGGCGCTGTGTCAAGACTCAAGAGTGAATTCTAGTGCTATTGAATCGTTTGGCACATATTAGTCATTTATCTACAATTTTGGCACTGTGTCAAGACTCAAGAGTGAATTCTAGTGCCATTGAATCGTTTGGCATGTATTAGTCATTTATCTAAAATTTTACTTTTGCAAATGATCTTTGCTTCTGACTTTCTGGTTCTGTTATAAGTTTATAATGCTACTTAACATCTTCCATGTATATTTGTTTCACCAGTTTTAAATACTCCATGACAGTGCTGGTCTAATATTTTCGAATATGAAAGTTTCTTATGTTTTCATACTGCTTCTTATTCACAGGTCAAGAAGCACCACACCCCATTATTGAAGGTTAGATATCCTTATTTTAAAAATTTAGTTCTTGTTTATGTTTGAGGTGATTTAGCAACAGCCTGTAAAGAGACTTGAACTCCTATTCCGATTGTACTTTTACTTGTACTAAACATGTCTAAATTTTCTGTTCTATGTTTTCTTTTCACTTGTGGTGATTTCATGTTTGGTATAGTTTGGTTCATATAGCACTCGCTGTTTTGACAAATAGTACTCTGAAACCAAATCACACGCCTTCATGTATAACACACTGTACACTATTAATTTTCATGGTTTATTGGTAGATGGCAAGAGGAACGTCTTGTCCTTTGGATGAAAGTTGTTATGGTTTACTTCCTTTCCAAGCAGTTTTTGACAGAATTACTTAAACAAGCTCTGGTAAACTAAATTGCTTTTGTAGTAGTGGCCTGTTACATATTTGACTGACCTTCTATTTAACATTTTGATAGTTATACTACTAATACATTAACTGTGGTAAGTGGTGATAGTGAGACCATTACCTTTTGTGATGAGGCTGACATACGTTTGATGATAGCTTGCTTGTTGATCTCTTATTGTTGTGTAGAGATTCTTTCTTTTGTTCTATGTGCACATCCCCCTCCCCACCTCCATTAGAATTCCTACAAAGCTGACTACAAAATGATATTTTGAGGTCTCTCAGGACTCACGGTAGTCTTCCTACTGGGTTTCGTTTGCAGGTGAAGGCATACGCAGACAACTTCAAATGGAAGGGCCCTCCTAAGTCCGAGGCGAGCTAATTTTTCAAGTTTTATCATTTGCTTGGGGTTTTTAGCCCAAGGATGAGTACTTTGTGTTATCCTTGAGTGAATAAATCACACAACATTTGGGTGCCTTCATGCTTGATTTGTTTGTGCAGATAGTTTTAATCCGCATTGCACTTGTTGTAAGACAAGATACTTGTGTATTACAGAATGATATCCCAACTTTTAGAGAGAAAAGAAAATTGTTATTTTGGACCTTGTTTGTTTTAATTGCTTTATTTTCTTCGATGTGTATCTTTACTGTGTCAAACAGAGCCATCTTGTTAGACTAAATTTACTAAGCTCAATTGTCCAATACAGTCGAACTTAAGGGAGAAATATCTACGTTTTCTACGCACGCATCATTACCCAAAAGTGGATTTTAAAATAAAGATAAAGATAAAAGGGGTGTGCCAAATTATTTCCCTATGAAGAGGCGAATTCATTATTTTTTCGAAAGTCTCTCTTTATATATTTTTGAATACAATAATACAATATCACTAACTAGCCGTGCTGTATGGTCAAGAAAACTCACTACATTTACATTTTTTTAATTTTATTTTTCTCTCGATGAAGATGGTTAAATTTCATAAAACTGCATTAATGACTTTCTTAGTGTTACTTGTAAAATACTCCACATTCGAATACTTAGATACTTAATCGTTACCAATAAACAGACATTGATTCGTCTACAACTCCGCATACACGCTATATATCCTCTTTAAATTTATTAATTTCATGCGTTTCCGATTCAAATTGGAAACTGAGATATACTATGCAAAATGATAACTGAAAGAAGAGCCTACCTCTTTGCTAATGAGTTGAGTTGCCAGGAGCTCTTAACCGCTGAGAAATTTAGCTAAAACATAATTTTGGCCAGTGTGAAACTGTGAATTTCTTCACATGTCCACATAGCATAAGCATTTCCCTTTTAGGTGCAAATATATAGAGTGTGTGTAGAGCTGTAGAGATTTATAACCATGTTACAACTTACAATCGAAGAGGGATATCTGTTATCTGTCTAGACTCAAGACTCACTTTACCTATATCTTTTATCCAAATATCTTCACCTATATACAAAACTGTGTAACAAATATATTACATCAGAGATATCTGTATATTGCAAAATTATTAGGGTGTGTTTGGTTTGTATGTTAGGAGCAGTTAGTGCATGGTAACTAGTGGATTCGGTTGTTTGGTTTCTTAGTTAGGCTAAATGCTTGGTCCGATGAAATGTGGCAGGCCCAAGCTAAAAATGCTGAAATAGGTGGTTTTCTTATCTTTCAAATTTGGTGTGATATGTATATGGATTTTGAACAGTAACTCATATAGAAACACAAAATGACATTATTGTCCTCAATTTTAACTCCACACAGAGCAGCTCATTTTGAATTAATTAACGCTGCTGAATTAGTTTTCTTTCACCTCCACGCAGTTGCTGCTCGAGATCAACCGGTCGACACCCATAATACGGCTGACTGCGCCGATTCGGAGAGTGGTGATGGAAAACGGCGCCGGCCATTTATTTTGTTCGAGGTTTGGTTTAATTTACCCCACTCCGAGATTTCCTCCGCACCA
>NC_062965.1:13548464-13565005 GCF_023119035.1 Salvia hispanica | reverse complement strand
ATATCAGAAGAAAATAAGTTAAATGCAAGTTGCCACAACCCATTTAGTTTGGTGGGACAAATTAAACGTCGACCTTACCCAGCTTATTTTATGTGTATAGTTTTATATATGTGCACAAAAAATCTTAGATCGTTTTTTGAGTATTGCACGTCACTTAAAAAACATTAACACGAAATGGGATTTAATACTACAGTGCAGTAGTAATACTACTAGTAGTTTCTTGTTGAAGCCTTTAAGTCCAATTATTTTGTGCACAACATCACAAAGATGGCAATATAAGCTACCACTGAATAGAAATATTTACCACCTAAACTTACTCTTAACAATTCTCAGCATCCTTGCAGGTCTCTCCACCTAAGATACACAAGTCCGGCACGATAATGCGTATAAGCCCCGGCTACGACTAGAACATGGAAGAGCTGGTGACTGTGCCCGGCAAGGTCAAACTTCCCCGGCATCCATCTCTCCGGGATTCTCATTGCATACACCAGTGCTCCTACGCCATAAAATAGCCCCATCAAAACTTCGTATCCAGTTGTGTGGAGTGCCTCTGGCTGGTGCCAGAACAGGATTAACTTGTGTAAGATGGGGGCTGCACCGGAGAAACCCATCGCGAAGAAAAGGGATGCTCGGAAGGTGCGGTATTCAGGTGTTTGGAACACTGGGAGAAGGGATGCCAGGACTGTCCCAATTCCTAGTAAAGTAATGAACCCCATGTAGAGATTGCAGAAGAAAGGATAGCACATGAAGGAGTAGTAGACGGGCGGGTAGAAGGATGTCGAGATGAGGGCAGCGATCCCTGCATAGTCTAGCCGAAGCATGAAGTATGCTAGGCGTTCAGAGTGACAGGAGAGCAAATGGCATGTGCTGCTGGCTAGCAAGCAGAACATAGCCCCACCCAAGAAAGCAAAGAACGGCCAACGCGTGATTGGCCTCACCAACAATGGAGCTATTATGTTCGCCACATCCTCTTTCATATTATGCTGAAAATAAGCAAATCATCCAATCAACCCAAACGTTCTACATATGTTTCCCATTATATCAGGACATGAAATTAGAACTACTGATACAAATTATACGTGACAGAGTGCAAATGTCACAAAAAAAGATGCTAGTAATATGCAAGATTACACATGGAATATATCACCTGACTGCACCAATATGTTATAAGATTCAGCGAGATTTGCAGAAATAGTATCTCATCAAAAATCATATTGGCGAGGCCAAGACTAGTATGTGAATTGTGGAGTCAAGAAACTCAGAATGCTCATTCTAACTTGTATCAAACTTAAAATTTTAGATGACGTAGTCATATAACATGATATCAGAGGCCAAGTAAAATGATAAATTTGTAAGGCTTAAGAAAAGTAACCACCAAATAAATGGATGCATCTGAGCATCTCACGACAACTTTCACATTTTGTAGATCATGATGAAACCATAAGGAGAATAATAAGCAACTAAGAACACCACCATAAAGGGGAAGTAGAGTACCAGAACACAAGTATCAGTGTGGTTGCTGTAATTCAGATTCTCAGGTAAACAGTTAGAGAGGAGTTCCATAATGTGCCAGTTGGATAAGTATGGTGACAAGTTCATTGAAGGCAATGAAGTTTTCAACTCCTCTCGAAGTTTGTGAAGAGCGGGCATATGTGGCAAGGATGGGAGGCAAGTAATGAGATCTGCATGCAATTTCTGAAAATCAGCATTTCTGAGCGCACTCGGCAAATTCAGGTCCACGACATTTGGAACCTTCATAGCAGTGTAAATGGTTAGAGAGAGGAAAAGGAAGAAGCCAAGCAAATGCCTGCACAGAGAACAGAGATTGAATGAATGATGTGGAATATTCCAAAAAATGTAATCATACTAAGGAAGTTAAAAAGGCATCAACACCACTGTAGCATAAGTCCAAAGTAATGATAGCAAAAAACAAATGAGATATCCAGAAAATAATTAAAATGATGTCTTTCCAACGCCGCCAACATCTTTTACAAAATGATATCATGTTCTTTATTCTAAACCAGCATTGAATATGAAGACATGCCTTAAAAATTAAAACTAGTCCTACTAACCAACAAAATCAATGTAGAAAGATGGTAGATGCACAGTAAAGGCTACCTTTCAGCAGGCTAAGCTTAATACATCAACTCCTTTAACAATTAAAACAATTCTATTATGTATGATGTCTACCTCAGTCATTTGTTAGTACTGGAAACAGATTGAAGCATTGAGTCAGATGAAAACTGAATTACTAGTACTACTTATGAGTGCAATATGATGCAGAACCAAGTAGAAATATTTTTTAATGCAGTAAACCATAAAGCTAATTTCTTAGCTCTCAAGGTACTAGCTAGATGGTTGTGCTATGAGGAACTTGGTTCCTTGTTTGAAAATAGTAAAGTAATGTCTTGCGTTGTACCAAGAGCCCAGAAAGAGAGCAAATAAAGATCTGTCCACAGCTCTTGCACTGGTAAACTAGATATAGTGACAATTAGTCCTCTTAAATAATGAGGGAAAACTTGAAGTTGCTATTTATGGAACACAGGGGCCATTGCTTTACAGCTTCTCTCTCACTAACTATTTTTCGGGGAAGGAGAAACATGAGGTTACATGATATAAAAAATAATTGACTCCATTAAGGTAAACAACTTATTGAATAGTTTGGTCGATACAACTAGGAGCACGTACGGAAACAAACAGATAAACCAGAATACGATAAATGAGAACTAAACTAAACACTAATCCCTGCCTTAGGTCTCCATATAATAAACCTGAACGTTGTGTTTTTACTCCTGAACTCAAGCTCTGGACCTAATAGCTACGCAGAACTCCATGATCAATGAACCAATATCATATGGCACTAGATTAGTTACATCCATATTCTCAGGAATACCACGTGATCCTCCTCGCATCTACTACCATTTTCGGAATTTTCTATCATGGCAATGCTAGACACAGACACCTTGACATGTTCAGCTTGCTCCAATTAGTTTGTTCACAAGTCCTTTCTCTTTATAGTAAATATAGTACTCCCTCCGTTCCAAGGTATTAGACCAACTTTCCTTTTTGGGATGTCCCAATATATTAGACTCATTTCATTTTTTAGCAAAAAGCATCTATCTTATTTTATTCTCCACCTACTTTTTTCTCTCTTCTCTCCCCTACTTTTTCCCTCTCTCATACTTTACTCTCTCCACTTTAACTATTTAAATATCAATTCCTTAAATCATGTGCCCAAAAGAAGCGAGTCTAATACTCCGGGACGGAGGGAGTATTTCAAATGAAATGCATCCCTTTGCGAAGAATATAACATTTCTCAAGACAATTATCACGAGCGTCATGTAAAAATTGCATCCATTAATCACCGTGCTACAAACCAAAGCCATCGAAACTACACCGATAGTAACAAAAACAAATTAAAAAGCATGGGTGGAATAAAAGTCTTACGTCCAGACGTTGAGGGTCTCATTGTGAATGGAGAAAATGCTGAGCAAGGCCTGCTTCAAAGGCCATTCAGCTCTGTAATGAGCAAGGATATACTCATTATCCTTCAAATATCCAGGCAGCGCATGGTACTCCACCAGCTGGTATTTCACCTTCTTCCACAATTTCTTTCCTTTCCCTTCCCCTGAATTATCATCAGATGCATCGCACGATTTCACCGCACTGCGATTCGCTTCATTCTTGCCCATTCTCTGCCCCTAAACACGAAATAAGCATCAAAAATCAATAAATACACGCAATTCATCAAGAGACATCAATTCAACCACGAAAAGAAAAGTTAGCATTTTTGTTGCGTAACAATAAGGATAGGAAAAACTACCTTAATTGCAAGGGGAATGAAGGAGCACGCCGCTGCAAAGAGAGAAGTCGAGAATTCGACTGTGCGATCGAATGTGGAAAGCTAACACAGATTAATGATGCCACAGAAATCTGCAAATGAGCAAATTCATTTGGAGAAGAAAATAAATAGGTGGTGAATGGATCTTCAAAAAAATGCGGAGATGCTCAAATGATTCTGAGTGGCCCTTCCTGCTTTTCGAATTTCGCACCATTTCTAAGATATTCTTTTCAAATTGAACATTCAAGCTACACGACACGACAATCATCGCCCAATTCCCAACATCTTAAAATTTTCCCTTCAATTTTTAAAATCATAAATCTCCACATTTATTTTTATTTTTCCATAATCTTACTTTACAATGATTATTAAATTAATTAAAACTCCAAATTTACATTTAGTAGGAGTAATACATTATTAAGATTAAATTCTAAAATTACCCTGCTGTAATTTGAAATCCCCAAATTGTTAGCCAAAAACCCTCTCTGTTCAATCTTTCGCAGCTCTCGACCCGCCACCGCTCGCCACCCGCTTCCGGAAACTCCTCCTATCATCCGCTAAGGTTAGTAGAATCCATATGAGTAATTTCCTTTTTGAAGTAGAATCCACATGTTTTAGGAGATTATAGGATAATCTTCATCTCATGCTCTAAAGAGATCTTTTGGTAAACAGTAAGTAATATTTTAACTCAGAATCATTGAAAATGGATCGTTGCTGCGGAAAACTTATAATGAAGAAGAAAAAATTGAAAGTAGGAGAATTATTTTTAGTAGGATTGAAGTTTGGAAATCCAGCTCTGTTATAACTACATGTTTGGTAATTGGGTAGAAACCTGCAATAAAGAGAAATGAAAGGAAAGATTTATCTGGTTTAATTTGGTAGATCACCGCCCCTCTTTTAATCACTTGTTCCTACAAATTTCACAACACAAATAGAGCTCAAACTGAATCCGAACTTTACATTTGTGTTGGATTGAGTTTGATCCACGAATTCTTTGACGACTCGAGCAGTTGAGCTCTAGACTGGTTGTTTTCGGCTCGCTTCGGTTAGGCCTCAGCCCATATTTTTTATACTACTACTTGTTTTCCAAATCCCCAGTGTTCACCTGTACAGATATATAGATCAATTGTAGGTATTATTCTCTGCAGTTTCCATTTGGGCCTATTAATCAAGAAGTTTTTGGTTGTCTTCATTTTTACATTTTGATGTCTTATCTAACCTTGAGGCCTTGAATTTTGGAAACTTAATTGAATATGAAGGGAATCGCAAAAATGGCGGATTTAAGCTTGGGCATCCTCATAGACATTGTGGATGAAGAATGGATGAGAGATACTCTTCCTGATGATGGTACGTCATTTTGTTTCTTTTTTGGCTGTTTCATTGTTGTGTCATTTGAGGAGCGCATTTCCCCTGAGTATGTTAACACTTGTCTTTCATTGTTAGAGTTTTGATGTAGTGTTAATTTGTTTCTCTCAGATCTTCCATTACCGCCTCTAATTGATTCTAGGACTGATGACGCCGAAGATTCAAGTATGTCCTCTTTCGAATTTCCTTTTTCTACTACATGCTTTGTTTGGATGATGGAAAGTAACTACTCGTTTGTTAAGAATTTAGTTGGTGGTACTGTGTCAAATGATGTAAAGCTATTTAAAGTAATTGCCTTTTATCTTCCCCATAGAGTTTCAGTGACAGTATTATAGGCTTATAGTAGGGATTATGGATCAAATTGGGTATAAAATTAGATTGAAGTTGGTTATGAACACTAAGGATGTTCAGTAACACATTTCCATTTAGATCATGAGGGCAAAGGCTGACCAAATAATATTGCATGCACTTAGTCCCTAGACCCCTTAGTTTATAAGGTCCAATTTCGTCCCAATCTAGGGGTTTGCATGGTTTGTTAAAGTAGTCAAACTGTTCTGAGGACAAGCCGCATGCTGGAATTATTTTTAGGTATATTCTTCTTCGGATTAAACAATTTAGATATAAATGTCAACAAATTATCAAACATGATGCTTAGCCCGCAGTTGACTCTCAACTCGATGTTCTCTTCTGAACAAAGTCTGACTGACATGAGGCTTCTGGATAGGAGTTCATATATACCAGTCTCAAAACTGTATTTATTACTGATAGGAGTGTTACTGTATATGCTAGTGCGATGGTGTTTATGCTCCTTGACCTCTCATGTTGCTGGGTATTGACAATCATTTTCTGAGGAGTTTGATATGATGAATATGTTTGTGTTTTCAGACCAGGAAAACCAACCAGTTGAGGCTGATGCTTGGCATGATCTTGCACTGGGTAACCAATGAGACCTCCAAGATGCTCAACACTGCCATTTTGCAGCATTTCATATCAGCTATTTCTGCTGCGTTTTCAGATAATATTGTAATCAAAGAGGTTTTGTATATGTCTATTCATTTCCATGCGGCATGCGCTGTTTTCTTCGTGTAACTTTGTCATATCCTTTAACACATCAATCGACTCCCCCCCCCCTCGTGCAACACCGTGCAAATGTACCAATGTGTAATCGTCGTGAATACTGGTTTCTTGATGTCATTGGACGGAGGATATCATCGTTCTCGATGGTTTTATCCCTATTCCGTCGTCTTTCTAGTTGTTCTTTGCTGGAAAATCGGCTACTTCCACCATCTCAACTTTGCTTTAATTAATTAATATTTTAATAATTACTATTAATTAAGTAATAACATCTCAATTTCGTAGTGTTTTACTTAAATTACTCAATATTTCTTAGTCTTAGTCACTGCCATAAATTTGGGATGATTTATGATATATTGATGTTCTCCTCATTACATCCTAAACGGGTAATATATATATAATCAATTGGTATATTACTTTAATTAATATTCATATTACTAATTTAATCATTAATATAGCTTCATCAATAAATAACTACTCCCTCTCTCCTGGATTTATAATCACATTTTGCTATAAAAGTTCGTTCCACATTTATAGTCACATTTAAAACTTTCCATATTTGTACGTAAAATTTTACTTCATTATTCACTAAAATTACACTCAAATGTCATTATCTACATTAAAATAAATCAAAACTAAAATAAAAAAGCAAAAAGTAAAAAAGGGACTCACCTTCAACCAACTTACTTCATTTATTACACACTCCATCATCTCACTTCATTTATTACACACTCTATAATCTCACTTCATCATCTCATTTCATTTATTAGAGTGTCCACTATAGGGGAGCCGCGGCCGGGCCACGGGAGAGCCGCGAGCCGCGGCTCCCTATAGTGACTGGGGTGGGCAGCCGCGGCGGGGGGGGTGGACGTGGGCGCGCCACGATCGTGGCCCGGCCGCGGCTCTTGGGCGGGAGCCGTGGCCCTCCTATTGTATTGGCCACGAGCCGCGGCTCTCCATATTTTTTGATTTTTTTTTAAAATTCTATAAGTATACACATTTTTTTACCTCTTTCCTACACAAATTCTATAAATATACCCGTTTTTAATTAAAATATAAACAAAATGGAAAAAATAAAATTTTTGGTGGCTTGGCCATGTCCACTATAGTGGGAAACATGGGCATTGGTGGCCCGGCCACACTTTGTGGCTTGGCCCGGCCATGTATAGTGGACACCCTTACACACTCCACCTCTCACTTCATTAATTACACACTCCACCAATTCCTTAAAACCCGTGTCATAACTAAATGTGACTATAAATGTGGGACGGAGGGAGTAATTACTACTCCCTCCGTCCCAAGGAAGATGACCCCTTCCTTGGGCGGCACGAAATTTTATGCAGTTATATTTTGTATGGTAAGAGGAGAGAGTAAAGTAGGAGAGAGAAAATAAAGTAGAGATAAAGGTGTTTCCATTTTAAGTAATGGATCATCTTAATTGGGATAAACCAAAAAGGAAGGTGAGTCATCTTTCAATGGGACGATACTTAATAATTTGATATATAAGATAATCATACATTGTCTAAAAAAAATACCTCAGTCATTTGAATCATTTCTATCTTGACAACAAAAATAATGTACCCCTCGTTATCTATCTTCTTCTTCTTCTTACTCAAGTCAATCAGACCCTTAGCATCTAAGATACACTGTCTGGGCCAATCTTGTGCTAGATAAAAAAGATGGTGGGGACCACTTTGTACAACGGAATAATTCAAAGTTTGAAACACAACATTTCTTTGCTACAAATTTGATTTTCTCAAACAAAACCGCCCAATTCTTCTGCATTTCTGCTTTCGTTGAGCCATGCCTACTCCAACAACACTGTTTCTATGCTTTATTACACTCTCGCATTTGGCGTTTCTCTCCGCGGGAGCTGATTCTGAACTCTCCTCAGGTAAACACTCTTCATAATTAGGGTAACTATATATTCAGGGTTATTCATTATCTGACAGAACAAAACCAAAAGCTCGTAGCTTTGAGTGCCAGTGGTTAGGGTTTATTATGCCTGAAATCAATCCTTTACACTCACTCTCGAGCAGTTACTGTTATGGAATTTTGGATTCTTCTAATTTGCTTTCCCGGGTTTGATTATCGTGGTTGGATTTCGATTTTATTTCTGTAAATAGTTTTATAAATACGTTTGAGCGGGAATGACTTTTGCTAATTTCAAATTCTTTTGATTTTTCGCCCCTTACAATCCGAACAAGATTCCTTCAAGGACCATATACCGCACATTATTCTTGCCACTGTTGTTAACAGACTAAAGAGCCTTCAGAAATTCAATGATGATACATAATTGCTTGCCTAATTCATGTGAATTTAGTTATATTTGCAGATTAATCTGTGAGATAGAGCTATGCTTGTTCAGTAATTATCTATATTTTAGCTTACGGCTTATGTATTGTTTGTTGCAGCTGCTAATGGGCCTGCGACATTGCAGCTATCTCCCACCTTGATAGTGGAAAATTCTCCAGGTTCCAAGCCTGGAGCTAAAATTAAATGTGGGAGAGTTCTAATTCATGGTTTGCCTAGGATCAAACATTTAAACAAGTTTGCTAATTCAATGAAGGTAAAAGTTTCGCATGCAACCTCAACTGGCCGTCCACCAAATATATATGTCTGTTTCCACAGGTAAGTTGGTTTGATGACACTATATTGCTCAAGTGATGGAAAGCTTAATTGCTTTGGTGATTTTGGCTCTTGCTGTGTATTCTAGCAATACTCTGTCAGAGTAAGCTTAGTTGATTAACATTACTATTGTATTGTTAACACTTAAACTTAATTCTGGAATCTACTGCATATCTTTTCTTGGAAACATATAGATCTATTTGCTTTTCATGCTACTACATTTGCGAAAGCATTTTTTGGTTTTTTTTTCCTGATTGAATCTTGACACACCATAGTTTCCATGAGATATTAAAGGCATTGAATCTCCTGTTGAATATATCTTAGATTTGGATGATTTTGAACGTATGTTTAAGGAAGGGTTTGATTTTTTTGATATGATAATAAGAACATATTTCATCTTCCTCTCCATTAAAAACTATTGCTTGGTAAGGTGCTAACATATTTTCCATGGACAACATTTTTTATTGTTTATTTTTTTCATGTGCTAACATGCACACACAATTACACAGGTAAATTTGTTTGGAAATATTTATTGGTTTAGCTACTTAATAACATGCTTAGTGAAGCAGGAATGTAACTCTTGAGATAGGAATGTGCCCACACGACCAGTGGGAAAGACTTTCAAATGGGTCATGGATTAAACCAATGTCTCCTTTTGATCACAAAGTCATAGACATAAGGATGGGGGCTTCTTATTCTGAAAATATTCAAGTTTCTCTTGATGAAGGTTTGTCATCCGTGGTCACATAGTATTATATTATTATCGTCCCTATTTTATTTTCTTTCTGTAATTTGTTTTAGCTTGCTAGTTAATGGTTAATATGATTCTTAGCTTTGTTTGTACCTTGCACAAGCGTTTGCAAAAGAACTTATGAAAGCTGTAAATATGATTTAGCTTGTGCTTAGCAATTTAGTGCTTTCAAATTCAAACTCAAGTTATGCTTGCATAATGCCATAAATAGCTGAAATTCTAAAAGTACCATGGGGGTGTTTATTTTAATGCTTCTAACTTTTAGCATTCTCTGATTTTTTCCATAAACTCGTCTTGCACATTAAACTCGTTTTGCAAACACTCACCAGTGTTGATTTCCTTTTGCAGAGTTCTTTTTGTATAGGATAATATTCCTAATTTCTGGAATAGTGTTGATGAGTTTGGCTTCTATGCTCAGCAAGTCCTTAGTTTTCTATTACAGTGGTGCCATGGCTGCAGGGGCTTTACTTGTGATATTAATGGTCCTTTTCCAGGTCAGTAAATAAGTTTTCTTCCTTCAGATTTTCTAATTTGAGTACTAGTATTATAGGTCACCATTAACAAATGAAAAGGCCTCTGTCCTGTGATTTATGAAAGGGCAGCGAAGATTTCCTGGATATTCGTCTACTAATCGTCTTGTGCTTTGGTACAGGGGATGAAGCTACTTCCAACTGGCCGAAAAGGCTCATTTGCAATAGTTTTGTACTCCTCCTTTGTATGTTAATTTACACGCCATCCCATCTAATTGGCTATTTTCATTTGCTATTATAACTTTATTTGTTCATTCGGTTCAGGTTGGCGCGGGAACCTTTCTACTTGGCTATGTGCCAAGATTGCTACGTTCACTATTGGTCGAGATTGGACTTTCAGAAGATATGTATTATCCTGTATGTAAGTTTCTTTTATCCAATTCTTTTAGTTACTCTTTCCCCGATGGAAAAATTAGAATATAAAAATCACAAAGATGCAAATTCCCTTCTATGGTACCAATACTAGTCTCATTTTTATTGTGCTTTTATAAAAATCACTCTTAAATTCTTAATGCCACTACATTACATAAAAAATCTGATTTCAGATCCATTTCAAGGTTTGACAATACAAACCATTAATTTTTAGAGTAAAAACACAACCACACTTACATGCTACTGAGTACTGATGTGTTTATCTTGTAGTACTATGATTTATCAATAAAAATTACTAGCAAAAAAAATGAAAAATGTAATCTAGTTTTTAGATGAGAATAACCCGCGGCTCTTGATGCTTGATATTGCTATGTGATGTCTCAGATCAAACTTGTTGTGTAGCCTATGCACTAATTAGGTATTGTATTTGAACTTCTTGCCATAAACTGCGTTGACTTCCAATTTCTGAATTGATGGTATGTTCCAATTGTGCTAATGCATGCTCTTTATGTCTTGCAGCTGCTAATTTTTCTGATTATTTTCCTTCTAATTGCTGGATCTTGGTTGGGTTTTTGGGCTGTACGCAAGCTTGTAATCACGGATGATGGATCTATTGATGATGGTGTATCTCAATTTGCCACTTGGTCAATTCGTATTATTTCCTCTGTCTTGATCCTTCAGGTTTCCTGATTCTTCATACTATAAATGTATCATGATCAACCCCAATTTCAAAGAGTATTTTTATGTCGTGTAAAATGTTCATGGATTTCTTTTTCAGAGCTCTATAGATCCTTTATTGGCAATAGATGCATTGATTGGTGGAATTTTATTCTCTTTGGGGTTGAGGTCCATCCAGCCGAAGCTTGTTCGCCGTGCTTACAAGTGAGTCAATGACACGCGTCTTTAAGTGCATCGTGCTTTTTTTTTTTCTCCTTTCAGTTTATCATTCATTCCAATATAAATAATGAAATAACCTGCAGAAAGTTAAGTAGATCGACCAAGAGCAACGTGAGAGAACCTGTTTATCCATATGGATCGCCAATTGCCAATTCTTCTGCCTCCAGACCTCCAATCAGAACTTCATATACTCCTATTCAAGGTGGCTTCTTCAATTTAAATGTAATGAATTTTCGTCTGTCATTAAATTCCTTGCTAACATTTAGCTATCCTTTCAGGTCAAACTAGTAAGTCACCAATAAAAGATTCGGAGACTTTCTATTCTTCATTCCACGATGCTCCTTATCAAAGAAAATTTGCCAAGGATGAATGGGAAGCATTCACAAAGGAGTCCACACGCAAAGCCTTGGAAGAGCTGGTTGCTTCACCAGATTTCAACAGATGGGCTGTCTCCCATGCCGATAGGATAACCCTAGCTCCTAAGAAAGAGGATGCATATAAGCAGAGGAGATGGTTTCAGTGGTTATAAGATTCATTCACACCTCTGTTTGTTGAATCACCACTGTAAACCTTCTAAAGAATCTAAACTAACCAAGTTTAGTTGACCAACTGCTCTCTCCAATTTGCTATAAGTAGCTATAACAGTAACTGGGAATTGATTGTGACCGATGTAAATCTAAATATCTTTGACGATTATTGCTAGATGAGCATTAGGCATGTTTCAGCTGTGTAGCTTTTGATAGGAGTCCAGTGCATTATAATTTCTTTCTGAACCTAACCAACTACTAAGGTGAGAAAAGTTTGATCCTTATTCTTAAGGAATGTGAATCAGTATTAAGAATTATCTAGCATAGTTGCGTGTGGTAGTTGACGCTTCTCTCTTTCTCATGTGTTTCTTTCGTGATGGAAATTTACACTGCAGTGTTCTACCAACAGGTTATCTTCGAATATGTTAAAGTCTGAGTGATTTCACTTTCAGCAAATATATTTGTCTTTTGTTACACAGGTGCAAGAATTCTAACACGTCACTTTTCCTGGACAGGATATCAACTTGGAGATGGTACGCTATTAGTACAAAATTTTGTATGGTGGTAAGGGTCCGTTTGGTTTGGCGTTTAGCATTCCTCAAGAAAATGTTTTCAGCCTGAAATTGAATAGCTTTTCTGGGGTGGTCATTTAGTAGACAACCGTTTGGCTTGTCACATAGCTTTTGTTGGTGCTGTACTGCTGTATATACGGAGTACACATTACCAACTAGAATTGACGAATTTATCCTCTTAATTTTCACCAAATAACACCATTTGCCCTTCTGCCCTAATTCGTATTTTAATGCAATCATATGGAACTAATTTGTTTGCAGAAACTTGGTGTTGGGGATTCGGTGGAATCGGTGTCTAATGTCGAAACTTAATTGCAAGTTTTTGGAAGAAAATCTTTAAACTTGTTGGTGGCCATGGAATTGCCATCAACCTTTGACAAAGATTAAACATGAAATTACCAGACAACTTGAATCAAATTGAGGAAACATTCTGTTAAAACTCGAGATTTGAATACCAATTAAACACCCAAATCTAAAATACAATGGTGCGGAGGAAATCTCGGAGTGGGGTAAATTAAACCAAACCTCGAACAAAATAAATGGCCGGCGCCGTTTTCCATCACCACTCTCCGAATCGGCGCAGTCAGCCGTATTATGGGTGTCGACCGGTTGATCTCGAGCAGCAACTGCGTGGAGGTGAAAGAAAACTAATTCAGCAGCGTTAATTAATTCAAAATGAGCTGCTCTGTGTGGAGTTAAAATTGAGGACAATAATGTCATTTTGTGTTTCTATATGAGTTACTGTTCAAAATCCATATACATATCACACCAAATTTGAAAGATAAGAAAACCACCTATTTCAGCATTTTTAGCTTGGGCCTGCCACATTTCATCGGACCAAGCATTTAGCCTAACTAAGAAACCAAACAACCGAATCCACTAGTTACCATGCACTAACTGCTCCTAACATACAAACCAAACACACCCTAATTGCGCACTCTAACAGAAAGGGAAAAAAAGTTCAATATCTTGCCATAGCTTAAAGATAAAGAATAGTACTAGTACATCTGATATTCTGAATTGTGCGTAGTTGTGTAAAGTAGAATAATATATCCAATTATATTGCCGTTACATGAGGTCTTGTATGCTAGTACAATCTTAGCCACTGCTTGCCACAGGTGAATGTTAAATCAGGATATAAGGTTGTGCTTCCTGGTGAGTAAGGGCTTCCTGGATAAAAAAAACTTGTCTGCAGTTGGGCCATGGAAACAACTTATTCTCGGATGAGTGGAAGTTAATTTGGCAATTCACATATGTTCAATCTCTTTAATTGGCAATTCACATATGTTCAGTCCCTTATCGAAGATTGAATGTGAATGAATATTCAACGAAGAATGAAATCAAATTGTAGAACAAAATAAAATTGAATTTAATAAGAATGGAATCGCAAAGAACAAAATTGAACTCACCTACGGCTGAAGCCCTAAGCTAAGCTACGTCATTTACCTCATGAAAAATGACATCATTTTGTGTAAATCCCATCGTTTCCATGTTGGAATTTGGACAAGCCACGTATATTTAATTTTACTGAAATTCGGATGGGATCATCTATGCCTTCTCCTATTCCAACTCCTACTATACACACACGACACAAGTACGAGTGACACATCATCACTCATGTTTGTATGTATGTAGTAGGGGATGGAGTAGGAGAAGACATATGTAATCCTCATTGTGAAATTCTACGATCAGGGCCGGGTCTGGTGGGAAATTTACATGGCCCATAAGACCACCCCCATAGGTGACTTTAAGATGGCGGGCAAACAAATAAGACAATAGAAAAAAATAAAAATAAAGCAAAAATTAAATAACCCAATCCAACCTCCAATTTAGGGTCTTGTTAGCCCCCCAACATAAAGTGGAGGGCAAATGACACATGTCCATTTTCTATTAGCTCAATGTATTATTATTTTTTCTTTTTTTTATTTACTACTCCCCCCGTCCTCGATTAAGAGTCACACTGTGACCGGACACGAGTTTTAAGAAATGTAAGGAAAAAGTTGGTTGAAAAAGTTAGTGGAATGTGAGATCCATTTTTCAATATTAGTTTTATAATACAATGTGAGTGAAATGAGTTAGTGGAATGTGAGACCCATTTTTTAATATTAGTTTTATAATACAATGTGAGTGAAATGAGTTATTGGAATATGAGATCTACTTACTATTTATGGTAAAAATGAAGTGTGACTCTTAATTGGGGACAGACCGAAATGGAAAAGTGTGACTCTTAATCGGGGACGGAGGGGAATATTAATTATTGATTAATCACTATTTTATTTATAATGTACATGTTTTAGAATTGTATACTAAATATGAAATGTAAATATTTTAGATAATCACATTTTGAATATTTTGAACATTGTGAATTTATGATATTTTTATTACATTTTATTAATTTAATTTAATTAATTATTATTATACTTGTCTTTATATATCATTTCAAAACTCATGTGAATTATTCTTCCAAACATTCATGTGAGCCCCTCTTGTGAAAATTCACGTGAACTAGTTCATTTTATTTATGATTAATTATTATGTTTTATTATTTCGTTATTATTTGCTACTTTTTTTATTGTGCTTCATTTTTTCTATATATATCCCACTAAGCATGCAAAACTCTTCAAAAAAAAACTAATTTTCTTTTTGTTCTTTATTATTAAATTGGATTGGGTTGGAGTCACTTATGAAAATAAAAAAGTTGATGAGGGTAGAATTGAGTGAGTGTTGTTTATTTGAGGATAGATAAATGAATATTTTATTAAAAAGTTGACTAGTGTTGGGTTGGGTTGGGTTGAGTGAGGATCACATGATATAGTCTAATATCAGAGCGGATGTACTTGAGGAAAGGGTCATATATTAGTGGGAAGGATCCCCTGCTGTGCACAGCAGGGGCTGTGTTTAAAACACAGCTCTTTGTTAATAAAACGCATCCACACTTGTCTTTATTCTATTGAGTGAACTACATAAAAAGTCTCTAACGTTTTCAAAAGTTACATTGCAGGCCCCTAGGGAAAAAAAAAATACCTCCACATAACCCTACCCTTTTACATAAGGGGTAACTCGGATATTTAAAGTCAGCCAACTTTCGGTCTATATTGCCCAAATGCCTTCAGGGGCATTTTAGTCAAATAAGAAAAAGCTGTACACCTACTCCACTGCCTTGCAACAGACCTACACTCTGCAATGTCATCATATTTGAAATTTTTTCCCAAATTTCCGACGATATACATTTCGTTTTTGACAGCAGACCTACACTCTGCAATGCTTCATAATTTTCACTCTTAATCATTTCGTTTTTGACACTACAAACATAATTCCCTCTGCATACCGGCCCTACCGACGATATACAGCTTGGGTATGCCTCTCTCTCTCGACGATTTTTTAAATTGCTGTAAACCTACCGGCGATTACTCGCTTATTCATCCATTCATCCATAGCACGGTAAGCGTACATCACAAATTAGGTAAGTTCCAATGTGACCGGTATAATGTCGGATGGTTTTTGTGTGTTCCTGCAGCTGATTTTGGTTGTATTCAGTTCAAATTAGGGTTTGTGTGTATCGGTAAAATGTAGTATGTTTTTTCTGTGTTCCTGCAGCTGAATTTCAATTTAGGGGTTTATGTGTGTTAGGCTGTGTCGTTCTAATTTTTAGGCAAATTGCTGAATTTTGGGTTTTATTTTTCAATTCAGATCTTGTTGCAATGTCTTCTTCTAGTTCTCAATCTTATGGGTCAAGTTTCAATTGGAATTGGCCTTGTCCAGAGATTGTGAACTGTAATCATGATCTTGAGGCCGAGCTAGTGACATTTAGGACGGCTGCTAATCCTGGTCGACGGTACTATCATTGTCCAATATGGAAGGAAGATGATTGCAGATTCTTTCGCTGGGTTGATGTGGGTCTTTCCCCAAGTCAAGACACTTACTTCCAAAGAATCAAGGTCGAACAAGACAAGTTTGAAGAACAACTCCGATGCAAGAATATTG
>NC_062965.1:13434364-13548364 GCF_023119035.1 Salvia hispanica | reverse complement strand
TCTTCTTCAACCAAATTGCGTAAAAAAAACTCATAAGAAAAACAACATGAACGAAATCAGAGCAGAGCAAACTAAATCTAAATCAAATTGATGCATAACAACGAAGAACTGAACGGATCTACAGATGCTAGACGAAGTAAAACAGGAAACAAGCAGAAAACTCAAATCCATCCAACAACTTCCTTTTCTCACTTCGGATCCAACCTCAGACGCTAAATCCACTCCGGATCCAAGCGTCCGACACAAACTCCACCCAACAGAAACACTTCATCACTTCAGATTTAAACAACAACCTCCAATCAGTCAACAAACCACAGATCTATCACCAAATTCCCAGATCGAGTACCACAACATCAAAATAAAACAGAGATCGACATAAAACTTGTTAAAATAAACTCTCAGCAGCAAGATCTACGTAAATCAACTTGAAATATCACAACTAAACGCAAACCAACAGAAGCGAAAAGATAACAAGTAACATCAACAGCCAAGTCGACTCCCGAAAGTGAAGTTCGACCGCAAAAGTGCAAAACAACTGAAATTAAAAGAGATTGTATCTTCGTCCACACGCGGACGGTGTTGCAACTGAGACTTTCTAAAGAAATGAACCCTTTCGTAACCCGAACTACCCCAGATCTCCCATTCCCAAGTGTGTGTTATGTGTGTGAGCTAAAAGAGAGTGAAAAAGTGATATCCTTGTGCGTTGCATGCTCTTCTATTTATAGGCGTTGGAGTGGGGTCCAGCGAGGTATAGATAGACTTTGTTGCCCTCAGCCACTGACTCCCTCCGTCACGCCTTCTTTTCTTTTGAATTCTGCTCACTTCACTTCATTCCTTTGCTAGACCGTTTCCTTCAGCATTCCCTCGATCTAGCGATTTTATCACACACCTGGCTTAGGAAACATGTTAGACCCAGCAAATTTGTAACGCTTTTTACCATATAACCGATGCATGAAATTAGCCTTATCAAACTGCTCACACTTAAACCATACTTGTCCTCAAGTATAAAGACAAGAAAATAAAAAGAATAAGGCGAATTTCAAGCAAGGTTATCTCCTGACCGACTCCTTGGACTCTAGACACAATTAAAAACTTAAAAGGTTTAAGAAAAGAAAAAAAAAACATACAAACACGTAAACACATATACATGAGCTAACCTAGTCAATCTGTCAGCTTGTCAAGATAGCCTTTTACTTACCCGATTGTTGGATTCACTCGATCACTCATTCCTCACCAGGGATGTTAGGATCGATTCTCTCTTAAGTTAATGCTACACCACTGAAGCGTCGGGTTATGAGAGTTCCTCCTTTTCCTGGGTTAGGCTATTATCATTCCTGCCTTCTAGACAACTTCCCTCTGGACTTCGTCCAGCTTATTCCTCCTTTTTTTATATATATTTCTAACAAAACAACAAACTTTACAAGAACAAGAACTTGGCTCTGATACCAAATGATGAGAATCTCCAAAATTAGCCCAAGACTTGTTCTTGTAAAAACAATACAATTAAAATTACAAACTAAAAACACTACAACAATAACCTAAAAACGCATTACATTGAAACTTAAATAAATATTACACTAAAAAGGATAGGTGTTCCATCCCACAAAAGGATAGAACAAAAATAGAATGGACGAGGGGGATCGAAATGGAAGAAATTGAGGAGTGAACAAATGACCTCTTGAAGACCGAAGGACCTCCACCAAAAAGATGATGGCAACCCTTGGCAACTTTCATCCAAGTAACCATTTATATCGACTCACTCGCTAGCTACACGACTGATAAGTCGTATTCTAAGCCTTGGTTACTGGTCAGTATGTCGTGAAATGCATGTATTATCTGCAAAACAGTTGCTTAAGTGTGCAGGATTAAGGGATCCAAGTCAGTAGGAGACGATTCGGGTGACGCAAGTGAAAATGGCGCCAGAAGGGTGCATTACGACCAGGGATGCATGCCGGAGAAAAGGCTCGAGATGGAGAAGAAGGATAGCTGGGATGATCATTAACAAGGGCAGAAAAGTCAAAACGTGAAGGATAGCCTCCCTATAAAAGAAGCCACTTGGAGAGAGAGAAGAGAGTTGGTTCCTTAGAGTTCGGTTAGGAGCTCTAAGTTCTCGGTTCTAAAACACACTTAGTAGAATTCTCTCTAGAAGATCAGTCCTTCAGCATTGTCCAACCTCTCGTTCCTCGCCACAGCTATGGTCACTTGACGTCCAAGAGTATGCCGGAGAAGTCATCGATCCACCGTTCCAGCCAGTTGCCGTAGTAGTATAGCAGTATCATCGCCCGGAGTGGCAAAACAATCGTGATTTTGCTTTCTAGTTTAATCTTTACCTGTTTTCGTCGTTGGTTTTGTTGCAAACACTCATCGTTGTTGCCTTTTGAAGTACTTTGTGAAGTTCCAACATTTAAATTATGAAGTTTCTATTTCATATGTCGCTTTGGTTCGAGTTTGCTTCATTCTGCCTAGGAAAGTTAGATCTAGTTGTTGCTTTTAATTTCTAAGTGTTTTCTTATCTGGAGTTGTCGATCTGAAGTTGTAGTTATGTTTTAGTCTAATCTCCGTGCTTGAGTCT
Source organism: Salvia hispanica (assembly GCF_023119035.1). NCBI lineage: Eukaryota > Viridiplantae > Streptophyta > Magnoliopsida > Lamiales > Lamiaceae > Salvia > Salvia hispanica. The sequence goes on along the minus strand of NC_062965.1, from coordinate 13,545,792 downwards.
TCGTTTTGCATTATAATTACCGCCTTGCATGTTAGTCAGTAGAAGTAAAATTGCAGTTTCACCGTTTATTTTAAGTTTGAGCATTTTAATCAATGGATCTTGAGTTTGAGGTTATGAATCTGAGTTTAGTTATGGTGTTTGTGTTCATCTGATTTTTGTTAATGCTTGGTGAAGAAGAAAACGTCAAAATCAACTTTAGTTTGGACCACTTTACTTTTAAGTTACTTTTGCTTTTGTTCCCTACTTTTCAGTTGTACTGTCCAGACCTGTCAGAGAAACACCTAGCCACCAGATATGCCTTGTAGTCTAAATTTCCTCTTTTAGTAACTGTCTACTTTTCATATGCCTCTGAGACACCTTGTCCCCTATTTCCACGAACACCACCACATGCCTGTTATTTTCACACCCACTAGTCAGTAGAGTACCACCTTTATCTCTTGCCTAGGTAAAATCTCAACCCAAGCGTGGTAGCTAACCAAAAACACCCAGGAAAGTCACCGCAGTTATCCAAACGTGTTCATCCTTGTGGGATTCGACCCTTACCTCCACTATACTAATCAGTAGAAGTGGGTTGAGGAAACTTGTTTGAAGCCAGGTCCCGGTTGTCGTATCAACGACTCAGCTGGGTCGGGAATCTCTTCCTGATCAGTTGGATACACTCCAAATTACATACGTAAAATTAGGGAAAGAACCTGGAACCTTTCAACGACACTAGGGTATACTTTCGTTCAAGCTCCGCCACTAGAGGTATACTCTTTCGAGCTCCGCCCCTAGGGTATACTCTCACTCAAGCTCCACCACTAGCTACATGGTGCTAGTTGTGAATTTACCAAGTGGCTAACCCCGGGCTAACCACAAAGTAACCATAGACCGGCATGGATTTTTCCAAACATTCATCTCACCCAACATGGGGAGGGACACTCACAAAGGAGCCACTCTTTTTCTAAACTCAATCTAATCTCTAATCTATTACAAAAGATAAAAAAGGCCCTATTTATAGATGTGGAAGATTGGGAGATGAAAAGTCACTCAAACTAGGGTTGGAATATGAAAAGACACTCAAAATAATTCAAAATCCCGCCTTTTGAATTCTTCCCGGACACAAATCGCCCGGTCGGGTGTTTTCATGCAACAAAACACCCGTCCGCGTGAACTTTCTGGAGCCTCCTTTGCTTGACTTCGCGACTTTCGTAAAACAACCATAACTTCTTCATCCAAGCTCCGATTGAGTCGTGCAAGATACCCACGTGAAGCTATTTCGATGGGAAAGACAATGGTGGTCTTTGAAGAGCATTGTGACAACATATGGAAAGGCGAATCGTTGCTCAAATCTGACCTCAGTTGCGGCTTGGCTCATTATCACCCCTTCACCTCACTTTCCTTGGTTTAGCTCTACCCGGATTCACATCATGTTTTTTTAAATTAATTTTGAATTTTAAAAAAAAGTTGAAGATGTCAACGGCTAAGCCGTTGGCCAATCAGACAGCGCCATGCACGGACGGACGGCTTGCAGCGGTGGACGAGCTCGTCCTTGCCGCTGGCACTGACGGACGGACGATGATTTTGCAACAGCTGCAGATACTCTTTCATGTAGGAGTTTGTAAGTATTCAAAGATGATTAAATTAGACAGAGAACGGATAATCAAATCAGTATGCAATAGGATACACCGGTAGAATTATGCGGTGTTTTTAGACTTAACTGGATGAGACGAGAAATAACTTATTGCACAATTACACTATTAAAAGCCTACAACACAATAGAATTTTAAGCCCACAAAACAAGAGATACATTGGTGTATCCGGGCAAAGTTCAAATTTTAGTTATTTATATTCTAACTTTGAATGATGTTTAGGATTTAAATTATGTTACTTTTTTTTATTGCAATAATATAATTTTGGAAATTTATTACCATGATTTTTAAATTCTAATGAATTTTGCTCTTTTAATTAAATCGCATTGAATAAAGCAAGTGATTGATAATAGATTATATTGTTTAATTAGTACACATGAAGTAAAAATATTTCCTCCGTAACACTATAGTTGAGTCGTATTTTAATTAGGTCCGTCTCATTATATTCAGCCCGTTTCTTTTATGACAAAAATCAATACATTTATATGTCAAACATGAAAAAATAATAGACAATAGTTATACCAAGGGATTGGACCGGCCTGCACATCGGGTTTTGGGTCTGACCACTCGAATTGCAGGCTAATCGAAATTTTATCGGGTTGAGAATTTCTAACTCTGACCTTCAAAATTTAGTAGGCTATTCGGATAGCCCATGGATTATGAACTACACTGACATTCCTAACGACTAACGTTGAAGTCAAATAAGGTCTACCCGGTGACAATAAAACCGCACGTGTGCGGTGTGCAACTATTGAAATTAAAGCAACACATTTTGCAGGAACTTCTTTATTGTATACTGTACAAAAATTAGGCAAAACGAACGTAAACACGAAAATAAACACACGATTGAAAAATAAAAATAAAAAACTGGTGGTCATAAAGAAATAATTTAACGACAGATCTCATAAGAAATTGTCGAAGTTGTTTCTGACTCTGAAATTCAATCTGACCTTAGGTTACAATGTCATGATTTTTGAATTCGTGCGGTAGGGAATGCTTCTAGACGACTAGTTATAAATCGGCTATGTTGCAATTGTCATCCATTTATTCTCTTTTAGTCAATTTTATACATTGGTATTAGGAAATATGCGCACTACAAAATTTTCATTTAACAAATTAAAAAGGGATGCCAATTTAAATCCACATTTTATGGATTAATTTAAATAGCCCGATAGTTCGATAGTGTTATTACTAAAAATTTATTAGCTTGTGATAATATACTTAATAGTGAAAAAATAGGATTTAGAGATGACCGAAAATATCATGAAGGTCTGAAGTTTTTGTAGAATGACGGAAATATTTAATACTATACTAGTACACAACAATCTCATATGTAATGCAGATTATAGATTGTTTAATACTCATTTCATTTCATTATAAGAGATGGATTTATTTTGGGAACAAGATTAGAGAAAAGGATATTTATTATGTTTAGTGGAGAAAGAATAAAATTGAAAATAAAAATATAAATTGATCATCTATAGTGTGATAAAGAGAAAAAGATCAATCACATGCAGGGAGACGGATGCAGTATTTACCCTTTGTGATAATATAAATGGCAGAAAAGTAGAATTTAGAGATAATCGAAAAGATGATGCATGTATGAAGCTTCCACAATTGCAATAAAAAAACGAGTTTACATGTAAGACATATTATAGATTGTTGTGAATTAAATAAAATAATATTATAATAATACTTTCTCCGCCCTCAATAATTGTCCACTTTAATTTTGAAACGAGTTTTAAAAAATATAAATAAAAGTATATTTAAAATGTTAGTAAAATACGGGTCATACTTTTATTCCCTCATAAATCCCGTAAAATCAGTATGCAAGCATTAATCTATATACTGATCAATTGAATCTGTATATTGATTCATATTGAATCTAGTCTGTACTTAATCCGTATCATGATCTATATTGAAAATTTTTCAATTTTAAATTTTAAATTTTAAATTATTATTATTGGAGTATGTGTGTGTATGTATATGAAAAATTGAGAGGAATGATGATATGACGAATGAGAGATATAGTTAGAGGCGAATGAGAGATATAGTCAGAGGGATGAGCCATCCCCATCCCTATCTCTTATCCGTCTCTTAACCGTCTCATCTCTTCACTATTCATGGGCGTCACTGTACTTTTCACCTCATCTCTTAACTAAGAGACAACACCTGCATCCCTCCATCTCTTAACCATCTCATCCCTTAACTATTTATTCAATTTCATTTTTTATTTTTATTTCCAACAAATTCAATTAATATTTCATTGAAATATTAAATTAATACTAATAATTCATTAAATCATTAAAAACCACAAAAATCACAACATCCGAAAAATACATAATTAAAATCCTATGGAGTATTTTTAATTTTAATTTTTAATTTTCGATTTTTATTACAATATTGAAAAAATACAAAAATTACAATATTTTAATTTATTTTATTTTCGAATTTCCTGATTTAAAAAAAAACAAAAAAAAACATTTTAAACGGATATTAACGACGTCGCCAAGGCGCGTGTCTCGCCAGCTCGAGGCCGGCCTCTTCGGGACGCGACATGCGACGAGGCGGCTCGTCTCTTCGGGACGAGATGCATGCCGCATCGCCGTCTCGATGCGGTCTCGTCTCGTCGAGACGAGATAGAGACCGCATCAAGACGCGATGCGGATGCCCTGATGAGAGACTTGTGGTGGATGCACTAATAATATCCTATAAAATGTATGCCCCCACAAGGCCACAACCATATAGTAACTATATAGATTACGTGGGTGCTTACATAATATGTCTTGTTCACACTTGAACCAAGCAACCATAGACCAACAATATTAGAACAAATAAAGTAGTAGTAGAAGTTTTCACCTACAGTTTTCTAATTAATTAAACGATATAGTACAAAAAAAATTTAATTAAATTATTGTCATCATGAAATATAGGATCTTATTCTAGAAATTCAAAATGCATACGTACACATATATCAATTCTAAAACCGGTTTAGTTTAGACCTTAGTTATTGTTTATTGACAAAGTTAATACTGAATTAATTTAAGGCTACTCGGCCAAATCGAAGAAATCCTACTTGCAGCCGCCACCCAATAAAATATTCATAAAAATACTCCAAAATGTCACCAAAATTATAGTGATAAGAGAATCAAAGTTACATGTTTATCAAGCAACAGTGGATATTCTTCTTACCTCTCATCTATCTTTTAACTAAGCACACTTGTGTTTAATTCAAGATCTGTCGATGTTTGGAGTTGAACTTTTCTAGTACTATTTGACACTAATTTGGTAATATTATATGTTGATGTATTATATTAGCATAGAGAGAAGAGATCAATCACATAAACTTAATCCGATGATTTTTATATAAGAGATATTACAATCGAGTTGAATTCTTGCCGGTCAACATTTCCCGTGACTCAAACCATTTTTATCATGACCTAAAAAAACAAATCTTTTTTCAACAAACAAATAGAATGGCCCCGGCGGCTTGTCCACAAAAACTCAACCGTTACACTCGTTATTCACATTTGCAAATTCTGAAATAAATGCAACGTTTACAACATTACAACAATCAATGCTACAATAATGGAGGCCTTTTCTTTAATTTGGTCAAACTTGACCACCCATGATGTAACGCCCCACGCCGCCGACGTTCACGACAAACCAAATTTGCATTTGCATTCTCAATTTATCAATTTTCCCTCCTATTTGGAATCACAATTCCTCAATTTTTTTATTTTTGCATTATTTCACTATATATACACCTCCTCAACTCTAGTGCTTTTCACATTGCTTTTACTATATCTGAAACAGAAACTCATCTGAAAATACGCATTTCCATATATGGATACATATTCATACTCTGTAACTTCATCTCCATCTTCTTATTCAAATTCATCCAACACTTCAACTCACTTCACTTCTCGCAAAGAAAGGAACACCCAGCCGCCACCGCCGCCGTCGTATCTTTCGGATCTCCATTCCGTCCGCAGACTTCCGGCGATCAAGAAAAAGCCTATTGCCCCGATGCCGGCGACCCCTCCGAAAATCTACAAGGTGGAGCCCGTCGATTTCAGGGATGTTGTTCAGAGGCTCACGGCGGCGCCGGAGTTCCAGAAGGTGGCGCCGCCGCCGCTTGGCTCAACGGCCCCGGGGTTAAGTTTGTCATCCCCTTCCGGCCTTGGATGGAACTCTTTTCTCATTAGAGATAACACCTCTTTAGATTTTTTTTAATAATATATGAATAAATGATTTTTGTATTGTCTAATTATACTTACGAGGATGCATGATTTGAAAGCGTCCATGTCTTCCATTTCATTTCATTTTATTTCGATTACTGCAAAAAATGCATGGGGTGTAATCAAATGACATGAGACTCGTTCATCCTTCATAAATAGTTAAGGGATCAAGCCTTCTCTTTTGGTATAAAGCAACCTTAAATTCCTAGGTCAGTTGTCCCATCCTTGGAGGAACCAGCAAATCACGAAGAATAATCATTGAGTCTGTCCACCGGTGAATACCCATGGTCCAACAAAAAAAATGAAGACCAATCAGCTAAAAATCTGTTACCAGAACTTCTTTTATCAAGTAAAGTTTAGGGAAAACTTGGCAATCAACTGTACCTTAATTTCCTCCCAATATCAACAACAAAAGCTTTGAACGCAAACATAACGGCGACGTACAAATTATAAATCATTTTTCCGCTAAGAGAAATAATTTGGTTGAGAAGCCAAGCTTCATTTAGAAGCCTTATGTACAAAGCATTATCGTTATAAAACCTTAATGCATGAAAACATGACGATAAATCTATTCACAGCACAATAATACAGGATTACATTCTCAATCAAGAGACAATAATGTCATCAACATCGAGCCAGTCATTCGATTCCTTGTCCTTGTCGTTGTGCTTCGCATCAACATCCTTAGACGAGCTTTTTCCCAACTGAACCCAATCTCGTGAATCTTTATCAGAACTGCCATTTGACTTTCTGTAACTTATAGGGACATCTGCATCGTCATCTTCAAGATCACTAAATGATACATCGTCATCATTCTCAATGGGAATAGTCTTTCCCACAGTATCACCAGCTTCTGTTTCTTCCTTTAACCAGTCATCTGCATCATCTTCATCCTTGTCTCCGGAAACATCCAAAGAGCTAGATCCCGAATGCTGATCTTTACCTTGCTCGTCATGCTTTTCTTCAGTGACAGTCTTGTCAACAACTTGGATTTGAGTACTGTCAGCTGAGGATAAAACTGTTTTAGTATCTGGAGCTGTTGAAGTCCCAGTGTTCACTATAGATGCCTTTTCAGATACAGGTTCAGGGAATGGCGCCAAAAGGGGCTCTTCATGGTGAGAAGAATCAGTCTCCTCTGGCTTCAAAGAAATTTTCCCAGGTAAGTTTTCAGTATTAGTTGAATTTCGCTTCTTCAATTCATGTGTCAATAGGGCCCTGGCTTCCAGAATCTGCAAGGTGGTGGTAATGGAGTTGGATATATTTGAAGCTTAGACAGTGAATTAATAAGTACAGCATGGTAATGCATTCCAATAACTTCAAAAAACTGTTTTAGTTCAACTCCATGCATCTATCTAAACATTATAATACACTACACAAGTCCAGCTAATTCAGTGACAGCAAACAGAAGTGATGTGTTACAGTGAAAACAAAAGCATTAAGAACAGAAGGTTATCGAGAATTTGAGACAGATCTCAATCAATGGACTTCTATCATGTTAGAGTTTTAAAAATTCAAACTTGCCTTGCACGAAACTTTTAGACATCTGTGGATTAGTCAAAAAATAATACTACTATTATGAATTATAAAATACAGTATATACCTTGAATTTGCACTACCAAGCATATGTACATAGCTAACCAATATGAGGCTGAGAATAAGTTAACCACAAGAAGTTGAAAATAAAGAGCTAGAAACGAGCAGAAGCTGGATATGGGGAAAGAGAACTGAAGCTGCCAAGTAATACGAAATGAGTAAACTACAAAATCAGGTTGAATTAGGAGGGAAACAATATCACTAAAACATGTTAATTGGGTTTACAAACATGAGCAATGCACATTTTCTAGTCCAATGGCAACCAAGTGTACGAAGTACAGAGATAATACACCAAGTAGGCTCTTTTGCTATTAATTTAGTTTTTATGCTGTTTGAAAAACTATCAGTTTCCTACTTAGTGAAATTTGGCTGTAAGATCTACAAAATTAACCAAGGGACAAAGCATTTAGGATCTGATGAAATTCGACCTTTACTCATTTATTTCTCATTACATATGCTGCGCAAGCCCTGGCATACCCCCACCCTGTCCCACCAAATATTATTTCTCAGCATGCGGTGAACTGAATGAGCTGAAACAAACAACCATATGGTGGAATATTTGGACATGACCTAACAAGTCAACTACACAACTCAAAAGTCTGCAAGATAAACGTATGCCCAATTATCATGGATAACACACAAATACATTAAAGTATTTCCTTGTGCAATACTGACTTGTAAATGTCTCTATTGGGTGGATTTTGCCTGCACCTTGATGGGTGACAGGTGTATAATGCAATAACTTTAAAGTAATAACAGAAGCACATTAACTTGAGTACATATCAGTAAAAAATTCTCTGTTTCCTTCTCACAAAACTATCCATCCAGTTTCATTTTAACTAAACTTATCATGTATGCATAGAAAATAAACTACTTGCTCTTCGGTTTGATGATGTGAAATGTTTAAAAGTACAAAGAACAAGAATGAAGGGTCAGATAGAAGATCGCAGTAATGATGAAAAAGAACCTGTGGTGTTGACAGAAGTACAGCATCATTTTTATCCAGTCTAGGGTGAACAAGCACAAAGTAAATCTTCCAAAAACAGCTTTCAGTCATGTATCCAGGGCAGAGCTCAATCCTTAGTGCAGCTAATCTTGGGGCAAGTCGTTCAACTGCTAAAGCATGTTCTTGTTGGGCATCCGACAAATCAAAATCTGACAGATAAAGAAAAATAGGGAGTCAAACAAATCTCACATACAAATCTAACTACCCAAGATTATTGTAATTTCATGCCACCAATCACCAATTTACCATATAAGAAAAAACTGCAAGGATTTCATAGTTACCAAATATATTATATTAATATTGCAATTGCATGCCACCATATAACGAATAACAAAACTAGAAGATTTCATACTTCAGGAAATTCATTCACAATCCTGATATGCCAAGTGACTACCTTGCTAGAGAGTATAGAAATCTATAATAATTTTGCCATAACAAAGACAGGTAATAATTGAATTGGATGAAACTATTCACAATAAGAAAATGGTTCTGCATGGTCCAGCAAAGGTTGCAATTAAGCCAGGTATTCCCAAAGCTTGATTTCTAGCACTTACTCTAAGCAAAGCCTGATTAAATGTGAGCAATGATATTTGGGCTAACTGTAACCTTTCCAGGATTGGCTAAACTGGATTATTGATAAGACTGTGTTTTACATAGTGATGCATTTTCATTTAACTATTGATAGTAGAATCTTGTCATAAGACCTAGGAAGGGCAATTAAACTAGCTCATTAAGATGATGAAGGACATTAATTAGTGGAAAAGATTTTTCAACCAACTAACTGTCAAGTTTGAGCTTACCAAGGCAACTATTTGAGTTTGAGCTAGCCAAAACTCAACAACTAAGACCAGTTCAGATCCTTAAATATCATTTTCAGATTAAGCTCAAATCAAACATAAATAGCTTTGAAGTTTGATAAATTGTTGTCAATGCAATGCATCGTGATCCAAAGTTTCATAGAGTATCCAAGTTATTAGTTACAACTTTCCAACTTATTCATACCGGCACAGGAATTCCCCAATCACTACTTAGTTAAGAACTTAAGATAAGCAATCAGCCATAATAAAGTACCAACAACTCTCAATCACAGATAAACACTTATAGCATTGTCTAATGAGCAACCGAAATTCCATTTATAAAAGCAGAAGAGGACCAAAAAGAGTCTTTGTGAAGTAAACATCAACCGCATCTACAATAGATTTCCACATACCTGGCAAGCTTCATCAGCTGTAGCATTAATCAAAACCTATTAACCTATAGAATGTGGGGAAATAGGCAAAAGCAATGTTCACCGTACCGTCATCATCTTCATCATCTGGAGGTAATGGGAAATCCATCCAAGTCTCCGGATGCATAGCGACGTCACGCGCGAAAGCCACCACTTCCTCAGTAACACCAATAGCAGCTCCATCCCCCAAGGAACCGATGCCATCCTGCTTCTCTCTGTCATCATCCAATTGCAGGAAATTCGAAGCCAATTTAGTGATTTCAGAAACATTGATATTGTTAGACAGCCGCGAAATCCCGCTTTTAAACTTGCCCCCAATCTCCGCGAAATCACCTCGGATCTTCAACATCGGATCCTGCTCCGAATCCGGCAAATCGGCGTCGGTCTCCATCTTCACCTCTGCTTGCGGAGGAGGGGCCAGGAATGAAGCTACGCCCCAAAACTGGCGGGTTAGGGTTTTACTGATCTCCGAGAGATCCTCTTTGACGCCGCGAGAAGGCGTCGTAGGTGAGGACACCTCGTCGTCATCGGATCCAGAGTTATCGGGCAGCTTAGCTTCGGGGTGCGTAGCATCGTCACCGTCACCGTGGTCGTCGAAGTTGAGAGAGTTTGCGATGGATCGGGCCAGCCATGACATTATGCGGAATAAAGGAAAGTAAATCGGGCCGGTCGCCGGCGATCTGTGTTCCGTAGAATTGGGGATTGGGGGATTGAGAAGTGGATTCTACTGAAGAGGTTGGTCTGTTGTTTTCAGCACAAGAGCATATTCATTTTTGCCTATTTTTCTATAAGACCCCTCAGATTTCAGCTTTTTACATTAAAACCCAAAATATTCGCAGTCCTAAGGGCATCCACAGTGGGACGCTCTAAACGCCGCTCTCGCTACTTGTATAATCAGCGAAGGTGCGCTTCGACGTCCTCTTCCTCGCCGTCGTCAATGGGGGAATCACACCACCAACGAACTTCTGCCTATCCCTCAAGAGCGCCCAGGACTGGTAGTGCTTGAAATCGCCTTACAATGACATGTACGACTGCATCGCTTTGTCCCGCACATCCGCGAGACTCTCGCCACTGCCCTGCTCCCTCTTGCACTTCTCGTACTCCCCCGCAAACAAATTTACCTGCTTCTTTATTTGATCCCAGTGGCGCTTGTAGGCGTACGCCGGCTTGGCCGCGTTGTATTTCTCGGCGATGCGCTCCCAATACACAGTCACCTTCTAGTTGTTGGCGAACACCGGATCCTCCGAAACATCAATCCAACATCTCGTCAAGACGATGGATTCGGGGTCGGAGTAGTTCGTCCTTCCCGGGGTGAACTCTTCACACACCTCCGTTGAAGGCAACTACCCGGCCATCGTGCACCACCGAACATCGGACTATTCGGATTTGGGTAATCTCCGGAAGGAATCCATTTTGCTTGAGATGTGAAAATGTAGTGTGAATTTGAAAGTGAAGAGAGTGAAAAATGAAGTGAAAATGAGAGGTATATATGGGTTTTGAAAATTGAATAAAAATAAATAAAAACGGAAACGCGTCGCATCGTCCGCGTCGTCCACAGTGGTGAACGATGCGACGGACGATGGGATATCCAACGTACATCGGGCGCGGACGATGGGGATGTCCTAATATGCTAACTAATTTTAAAGTTACAACTACTTCTGGCACGTGACATGTAAACACTAAATTGAATAAAAGTTATAAATAGATTTCGGCAGATAGCATTTTAGTTATAGACAGATTGCATTTTAGTTATAGACAGATTGCATTTTTTATTGTTGAGTTTTGCATGCTAGATATAGACGGTTTAATTTATATTTTTTATATAGATGGATTGCATTTATAAATAGTTTATTTTGTATTGTAGATAATTTATGTTAAAATACAAAACTTAACAATATAAAATATAATTTGCCTATAACTAGAATGCAATTTGCATAAATCCATCTACAGCTTCACAAATGTATATTAAATTTTTGTGTTTATAATATTGCATGTTTCGTATCATGTGTCAGCACGAGATCGGATGTACGCTGTGATTCTAATTAAAGATGGACCCTAACCCCCTACTCGCAATAACTAATGTAACTTATCATTTAAGAAAAATAGTGTATACTTTTTCTACCTAGGGTGTGTTCCGTGATTAATCTTCTTATTTGTCGATTAAGTTTCTGTAAATTTGAACTCGACCAATTTGGGTGGAGACTAGTATATTTTATTCTTTCTTCATTTATAAGTAGTAACATGCACTATCTCATCATAAGCAAAATTTACCCAATGCATAATGATTGCGATTTTTTTCCGTCATTATAAAAATATCAGTAATAGGGTTGAATGACCGTTCCTCTTAGGAAAATTGCATGTACGTACAGTATAATTGAATTTCTATGTCTATTTATTTTATTTATTCTAAATCAGTCTGCACAAATTAACTTTTGTTGGTCCTCTTCTGAATCTGAATTGGACATTGGTAACCAATCTAATACTCCGTAAGTTTGGAGTTTGTAGAAAGTCACAGTTAATGTGCAGACATATACGATCATAGAACCAATATCTTTTTTATTTATACCATATCCAATAAATACGCTTATAACTATATATGGAGAAAATTTAGTCTGCTCATATTTGAGAATGTGAATGAATACAAGATAATCAAAGATACACGAGGTTGAACAGTAAAATATTATGACTTTTAAGTTTTAACTTTTAAGAGTGTTTTAAGTTGATCGAAGATTTTAGTAGAAGTTGATTAAGAAGCGACACTAATGTAGCTAGGGTTTTAGACTTGATCTGATTAAGATTTGACAAAAAGAACTCCGGTATTTTTAAGGAGATTTTTTTTTCTTCTTTTTATAAGTTTATGGTAGTGTGTGAGGGAATGTTTATTGGTGTTAAAACCTTTGAGCTTTATTTCAAGAAAAGGTGATAAGAATAACTCTATTTTATCTCTTTCCAAAATAGTCCAAAATTTGAAGATAACTTAAATATTCTTCTTCCAATAAAATCCAAATTGGTAAATGAAGAAAAATTGTCTAAGATGTACTCTTATAGGCTTTGACCTACATTTTAATCTCGAATCAAGTATTTAAATTTAACTATTCATACTGTACCCACCAACTTGATTATTAAAATTGAAAATTAGACTCATAATTCTTTTTATGAGAAGCCCATATCACGTAATCATGACACTATGGACTTTTAAAGATTATGAAAATATGTTATACCCTTTACTTTTTTTCTTGTCATGAGTACTTTATTTAGCTTAGGTATTAATAAAATAAACACAACAATAAAAAATGTTATCACCATAATGACCTTCATGATTACCACACTGCACTATTGATCTCACACTATAAACTATAAACTATAAACGGTGAGAATTGCTATTAAATAAACCTTTATAGAATCTAATCAAGTACAAAAAATAATTTAACCCAACTTTAAACTCAAACTATCTCTATATAAACCACACATTATGCTAAGTTTCAATATAAGAATAATATTTGTGCAACTATACTATGCTAAGAAGAGGCCTCACCACCACCGCACCACCCTGGTTGCGGAGGCGACGGCGGAGGTGGAAGGGCGGCTCGGTACGGTTGGGGAACAGGCGGAGAGGGTTCCTCCTCGCCGTCCGGCCGGTGGTGCAATGGGCGGTGATTGTGCGGCCCTTCCGCTTGTTAAAAAAATTGGTGGCGGAGCTAGCGGCGAACGGGCGGCTTCTCGAGGCGTATTGCCGGACTCTGCCGCTGCTCCGCCCTCAGCTCTTCCCGTTGTGTTGAATTATCATCGATCATTGGTTGGATGATTGGGTGAGGATATGATTCCAATTTTTATTAGAGTTATGTCCACATCGATATAATGTTATGTAACTTGTAGTATTTGCAATTGTAATTAAATGGTCTTATATTTGTATGATTGTACCACTGCACATGGTCATGTATCTTGAACCGACATTTTATATAGTAAATCTAAATGATCTCACACCTGGTGTGAGAAATTGAGTCTGCAACAGAATATAACCAATAACCAACAAAAGAAGTGATGAAAGAGAGAGATATTATTTACATCTATTGACATATGATATTCATTTACATTGGATAAAAGAAATTGTTAACCTTTACATATGTTGAAATATAATCAAGATTAGGTAGGTTTGAAGTTGCCGGAGAGCCACTCCAGCTGCGACCAGATCAAGCCTCGCAGCGAGAAGCTCGTTCTCTCTTCCTCCCCGCTGCTTGTTCTAGAGGGCATAGCCTCCGGAGATGTCCCCGGGGATACGTTTTCAAAAACTGTCCGCCCTCCTAGTTCTCGTCTCACTACCTCCACCGTTTCCGGACTCACATCTTCCCCTGTTGCGTCTTTCAGGTAGAACGTCCCCACTGCGTTTTCGCCACGAGTCCCAATCTCCGCCCCGGTTATTGATAGCCCGTTCTCCCGGAGAACACGTGTAACGTCCGATAGCAGTCCCGTCCTGTTCTTAGTGCAAATTTTTAGTCTCAGTCCCTGCATATATCATTCAAGTAGACATTAGGTAACTGATTGTACTAATTAATACAGAGTACAAAATTGTTTAATCAATCAAACTAATTAACATGAAACATTGATGAAATTTACAAAAACATACATGGGAAACTCTCCTTTCTGTGGCAGCAACCAAACATTTGGTAACCCGGTGCTTCTCGCTATCGGTCTCTAACGTCCCGTTCTTGTCCGTTACGTAATATTCCTACGATAATTTTTCGGTAAAGGCTTTATAAGAGGATTGGATACCTGAATAAAAAATTAGATTCATTGAGATGAGTATATACCTGAAATGCAGTAGAGCCTTGAGAGCCAATGGCAGCATGGTGAACCACATAGTTCAAGTCGGTGAGAGCACAGACCGTGTCGAACAGCAGCTTAGGCCGGTCTCTGCTCCTCACGGTAACAATCGAGTAGCCGGTCTCTTTACACCTCTGTATCTTCACATGTGTCCCAATCTGCCCCTTCCTCTGCTCTTTCCGGCAACCACCATACACATTGATGCCGTCCCATTCGCTGTTTCCGTTGCAGCACGAGCAGCATTGGTCGTAGTCTCTGTCCGCGGCCATCAGCTGGTGGAGGCGCCTCTCCGTGTGGGGGCAAGGGGAAGCCAGAGTCACACTATGCCTCTCGTCCTCGTGGTGGTGCGCCTCCACCACATTCTCAAGGTGGGACCGCACTTGGGCTGCCCGGGCAGGGTCGGTCATCCGGCCGGCTTTGCCACCAGAGGTGTCCTCGACATAGATGATGCATGCCGCCCGGCCCTTGTGAGTCCATGCCACAGCGGCAGAGATGTGGCAGTCCATCTCAGCGAGGACGGCCGACATCTCTGACATCAGGCCCGGCCTGTCCAGCCCCGTCATCTCGAATGCCACGTGGTCTGCCGACACGCCTCGAGGCCTGGCCTCCTTGTTTGGCAGCCTACTTTTGCAAATGGCCTATAAAATTAAATAACCTTTAGCTTATGACTCTATGTAACAATAGTGAATGGCAGAAGTAAAAAACAAGGAACCTCTTGGATTTGATGGATAAGGTTTTGATCAGTGAGTTTGTAGCCTTGTTGATCTGTGACGTGGAAGACTGGAATCCATGCAATGAAAACAGCTTAGAATGAATATGAAAAACACCAAATTTGGGTTGGTGAATTGTATGATATAGTACTAAAATATAAGAAAATGAATATGTTAATATTGGGCTCACCATCCATCAACCAACCACCATCGGAGGAGATGTAAGATTTGGAAATGAGGAGGTCAAGATCTGTAAGAACTTGGACCATCTCCAGCAGCACCCCATGCTTATTAGCACTATCAACCTGCACTCACCAAAAAATATTTCCATCATTAATTAACATAAAAAAAAACACAATGAATGAGGAGTAATATTCTTGCTTCGAATAAATATCATTACCACAGAATAAAATAACATAGAAATTGAAGCTACAAACTTTGTTGCTTAGTAGTACTGGATCATTACTATATGGCTCAAGGCACTCAAAGATAGTATACTAGAATGAAACAAAATGCAAACACATCTCCATAACCTCATCTAGATTAGATGAAAGAATATTAAGTTCCATAAATTGCATAAGAATTCAAAAGGATCAAGTTCTGAAAAATATGCAGCAAATTAGGAATGTTAATATCTACACAATTCTTTGATTTCATCTTTCCAGAGCACAATTGGTGAAGAAGAATACAACTAATAGATGGAAATTAAGTGGTAATAGTATTTGTCAAATAAGTACTAGTAGTAATGAAGTTGAGGTCTATTCTGAAACTACATATACTAACCATGATGAGGCTGCAATCTGGATAGATGTCATTGTCAACAGAAACCCTGAAAACCCCAACACATAATCACATGAAGTTATTATGTAAAGCAAACTAATGAAGCATATTAAAAAAAATTAATTATGTAACAAACCTTGGAGGATGGATTCTTTCTAAAAGAAATTCAAAGTCTGGATCAATGTAGGGCGTGTATGTGATATCCATCATTCGATGAAACTGCACCAATTAATTCCAATTCACAATTACTAGCTCTCAAAGCCACCAACTTTCAATGTCAAGAACGTATATAACTATGTTTGTGGGTGGGTGAAGATAAAGGAGATACGGTGTGCTCCTTGTTAATCAAGTCTTATATACTACAAGAAAGCAACATATACACGTTAAACTATCATGGAAAATATTAGGTTTCTTGAAAAATAAGGAAAATTACCAACTTGAAATTTTATTCGAATTTGACTAGGATTCGAAAGTCCGGATCACCAAATTTGGGATGCACTGAATTCTTGGCATTCTTGCAACAAAATAAACAAAGTGAGTCACATTGCAAATCTATCGAAAAGGAAAAAAAAGGATAAATCTGACGAATGAGATATACATTGTTGAAATCTAGACACCAAGATTCCGTATCATAAATGCATGAGAAATAATTAATATCCAAATAAAGGAAGGGAAGTGATTCACTCAACAAGAATAATGAACCACAAATTGACTCACAAGCCGGCCGTCGGCGTGAAAACTGTGCAACCTATAAGGGTTTTCGGAGCAATTTAATTTGTGTGTGTTTGTGAGAAGAGAGAGAGAGATGTGATTTGAAATTAGGAGAGGGAGAAATAGGGTAGAAGAGATGATGTGTTAAATTTAGTAGAGTCAACGAAGGTGGAGATGGGTACACAGGAATCAGAGCTGGAACGCGCCACGTAGAAACGGTGGATGACGTGGCGCGTGGATCTGCCCACCACAAAAGCGGCGCCTCGAACGTCGTAGTCATCTCTAAATTTGGGTTGCAAGCCTAAAATTGTCCAATTCTAGAACGCTCTAGTAGATTGACGTCACCTTCATCACAAAATTCACGTGTCACGGTTAATTAATTTCTAACTCTATCAAAAAGGTTGATTAGCAACTGTAATTGAAGAAAATATGTTGAGGAAATAATTAATTACTAAAATAAGTCTATATATTGTTATTATTCAACAAAGAAAAAGTCTATTGTTAATTCTTTTCCTTTGAGATTCTTCTGTTATGGCTCCTTGATTGAATAATTTTTTAATAATTTTGTATGGAGGTTCTATGAATTGATAGTAAAGCAGATGATTGTTGAAGACAACGACGATAATAGACAAATATGTATGTACCCATCAAATATAAATATTATAGAGGGACAATATAATGTAACGGATCCACGTCAATCCACATGGATAATAATAAAGAAATGGGTGATGCTGCCCGCAGGGGCTTAGCGCAGTTGGTTCCAGGGGAGCAGATATTGCTACAAGGAGTTGGGTTCGAATCCTACTACTGGCGTGTGGGAGCTTCCATCTCTCAGACACAAGTGTGAGGCCTTGGTAGATGGGCTCCTGTCAGGACAGTGGGTTGAAGGCCTCCTCTCTAATGGGCCGCTATGTACCCTGATTGAACCCCTCACAAATTGTCGGGCGGCTTGGGTTAATCTCTGGATTTAATTATGTTTGTTTGAGAACATTTTCGTGTATTTGCTTTTGTTTGACGCCTCATGCGGTGCCATCTTTTACTAGATCTTATAACCAAAGTATGTATACAGATTAAGCCTGCGAATTCCAGTATACGTTTCTAAAATTGAGTATCCGATCCCAAAATCTGTAAAAATATATATTCATACCGGACTCATATGTGATTCAGATAACCTAATAAATAATAATCGACTAATCGGCATACAAAATTATGAAACAAATCCTATTTATATAAATTATATTGTGAAGAGGATATGATAATTATTAAGACTAACATATACTAATACTTAATTATCAATTATTGTTCGAAGTTCCAACTTCAATTTTAATGATTTAGTTTTCTCATTATTATGATTTTACAACTGTACATATATATCTATATTACTATATACATATAAATAAAATTTAAACACTACTTTGTTTCAAATAAAGAAAATAAAGACAACTTTTGGGATGTAAAGAAGGCGAATCGGGCCGTGCGAACGAAACTTAGAGTTGAAAGAGTACGACCCGAAAACATTGTTAAAATTAAGAGTGATTAAATAAAATTATCCTAGAAAAAATATTTGTAACTATAAACACAAATACACAATTTCATAATAGGATATTAAGGGGTATTATTCGGACATCCGAGAGCTGGTTCCGGTTCCAGTACTGGTTCTAATGTTTTTAAAAATTTCGGTTCCGATTCTACCTGGAACCGACCGGTTCTTATCCGGAGCTGAATAATATATCAATTTTAGATTTTATAAAATTGATTTTTTTATTGAAATTTATGTATATTAATTAAAGGTAAATTATTTATTAATATTTTTCAAGGTTGGTTTTAATAATTTAGTTTTACTGAATGTATTCTTTTGCTATTTGGATATTGCTTAAAATAAATGCTAGCTTGGGTTGACCATATAATTTTTCAATTTATGTGTTTGGATATTATACTTCATTTATGGCTTCTATTATTTACCATTATACTCATCGAGGAAACATGCGAAGGAAATACCATATCTCTGGTTTGACATCACAGGCAACTCGTGAGCTAACGGGAGGATCTAATTTCTTTATACTACTACTATTACTTAGTGGAGATGGTATGGTTTTTGTTGAATCTAAGCTAAATATGGTGGTGTTAAGATTAAAATTAGGGTAAATAATAAATAACTTATAGTTAATTATTATACGTAAATTAAAATTAAAACTACAAATTGGTTTCGGTTCGGAACCGGAATCGACCGGTTCTTACCCGGCCGGTTTCAATTCCGGTTCTAGATCCGGGTCCAAGATTCATGAAAGTTAGCAACCGGGTACCCGGTCAACCGGACCAGGTAGAACTGGAACTGGCCGAATAAGCAGGCCTAATTACTTATGTGACTAACAAAATCAAATCAAATTATTTTGATCAATTATTTAATTTGATTTTGGCATTACTTGGTAAAAGAGAAACATCCTATATAAATAGTCACTTTGATGGAAGAATATTAATTGTTTATTACTCCCTCTGTCCCACTTTAGAAGTCCCGGTTGAGTTCGGCATGGGTATTTATAAATGTAAAGGAAAGTTGATGAAAAAAGATATTAGAATGTGGGTCCTACTTTTTTTATATTAGTTTTATAATAAAATATGAGTGAAAAAATGTTAGTGGAATGTGGGGCCTAATACCATTTATGGAATATTTCAACCGGGACTCCTAAAGTGGGACGGGGGGGGGGGTTATTAGAGTTTGTCCTCTCTCTGCCTATAAATAAATAAAATGTGGTGATCACATCAAATCATACATATTACTAAAACACATAAACTAGGAAAAGAAAGAGAAACAAATCGATTGCGCCTAAACTCCACATTAGTACTCCATTTGTTCCCTAATTGTTGAAGCGAAACTTTTCAGCACAGAGTTTAAGAAATGAATGTTGAGTGTGTTAAATAAATAAATTAAGAAAGCGAAAAAGGTAAAAAGAATAAAGTAAAAAGTGATTAAAGTGAAAATGACTCAAATGTGAGGAAACTTTTCGAAATGAAAAAATAACTCAACTATGAGGCAACGAATGTAGTATGATATTGTCTGCTTTGAGGAAATGCCAACAATTTTGTTTTAGAGACACTTCCCAAAAGACCCCAAATGATATTGTCTCCTTATATATTACTTGCAGTTTTGTTTTATAGATACTTCCCAAAACACCAGGTATTAATGGAGTTGGAGTAATCTTTACAGTACTTGCAATTTTACTTATTTTCTAATGTAAAAAATCTTATATATTGCTTGTAATTATTACACATCTCCTGATGTAGCAAACCTCCCCTCAAATCAAGACCATGCATAGACTATCACATGTCTCGATCGATCTCACACGGTCACACTCTAAACACCTGAGAATGAGTAAAGCAACTAACCAAACCCTGAGCCACACAGTCCTAATCCAAATCAGAGCTTAGTCACACTCTAAACACCTGAGAATAAGTAAAGCAACTAACCAAACCCTGAGCCACACAGTCGTAATCCAAATCAGAGCTTAGATACCACTGTGAAGGTTTATCAATACACACTCACTCTACATTAGAGTGATATTATTCGCCACACAGTTTTATTTTTTGGATATAGTTATGAATTCAGGGACGGATCTATATGCTCTCAACAAGGGGCAAATGCCCCACCTCAAAAAAATTTATTTGTGCTATTTTGATCACTATTTTTAATTTTTTTTGAAATACCTTTATAAGTGCCCCTTCTCAAAACTTTAAAATTTCTTTGTATAGAATTTTGCCCCACCTATAGAGAATTTCTAGATCCGTCCATGGTTATGATAACTCTTGTAGTATATTGCATGCGATTTTTACTTATTCACTGACGTGGAACGTAATTTGCATCCAGTCATCTTGCTCGTGGAATTGTACTCTAACCATGACACGTGGCTCTTTGGATTTATTGATTTGGGAAATGAGCGCATTTAGAATTGAATTTAGGATTTTCACCGTTTCAATGAAAAATTATCTACGGATTTGATCGCCATTATCCATACTCTATAGTTAAAAATATTTAGAAAGATTCTTTTTTACATGCATCAAAATTAGCCTGGATCAAATTTTATCAGTTTACATTTTATAGTCTCGAAAGAAATAGTACCCTCTCTTCCAAAAAAAAAAACTTTTTTTTAGGGATTACGAGAATTTATGCAATTTTATTTTGTATGTATAATAAAGAGAATAAAGTAAGAAAAATAGAATAAAATAGAGAGAAAAGTGTTTCAATTTTTAATAATAAGTCATCTTGATTGAGATAAACCAAAAAAGAAAGTGAGTCATCTTTAATGAGAACGAGGGAGCACAAAATATATTGAAATTTTAAGTCAAATTTTATGAATTGGAGCGTAAACTACTCTCGGTGAATCCGTCCACCATAACTTGTCACTAATTTCCCTTTTTGTCCAACCGTTAATATTTGTCACACTTTCTTTTACTACTTTTGATAGAGCCTCACACTACATTAATTCATTCTCCTCAAAATTTATTTATAAAGCTAAAGTATATAAAAATAAGATTCATATTCCACCAATTTTTCAAATTCACTTTTTATTAATTCTTAAAATTTGTGTTGACAGTTACTGGCGGAATGTGATATATTTCAATAATTTTTTAATCCACTTTTTATTATGTTTCTTAAATTCGTGTTGAGTTAAAGTGTGATAATTAATGACGGATGAATGAGTGTATGATATAAGTATTTACAGTAAAAAAAAGAAAAAAAGAAGTAAGTTAAAGCAATGAGCTTGACAATTCAAGAAGTTTGGAACTAGAGAGTAATGGGCCCGCCGCCATGCTAATGCAGAGACCTTCTTCATCCATATCTCCTCCTTTCCTATCCCAACTACCCGATAACTGAATAATCACTCTTAATTTCCAATCATCCATATCCATTTTCACCCTCTCTTCATTCATCCCTACTCCACCGTTGAATCTCCATCGCTTGCCAATCCTGATTTCAATCAATCTCTACACAATTTGATTGTACTTGAATCTCTACTCTTTTAGAGCTGACTGATGGATTTAGAGCTGTTACAGAAAGGCATAATAGAGTACGCAAAGAAGAGGAGAAAATGGGTATTTCTTACCGGACTCACGTGCTACGGCGCCTACAACCTCTACAAGAGAAGGCAAAGTCTGTCCAAATTCTTGGCAGCATTCCTTTCCGTAGCTGAAATGGTCTCTGATTCCGCCGACGCAATTGGGATTCTGTCCAAAGATCTCAAGCAGTTTCTCGCCTCGGATTCCGATCAAATCCCTCAGAGTCTGAAGCAGCTCTCAAAAATAGCAAATTCTAATGAAGTCTCCGACACAGTAACTAGGATGACAAGGGCCACGGCTGTCGGAATCTTGAGTGCCTATAGCCACCAGTCGACGGCTAAAGGCGGCAGCGATGATCATGGTTTCATAGACAGGGTCATGGACAAGTTATTCTCCGATGCAGGGGCCGGTTTCGCGTCTGCAGTGGCTGGAAGCTTCGCTAGGAACACGGTGATGACACTATATTCGGAATGGCAACGAGGAGGAGGATGTGATGGAGATGCCTCCTCTGTTCCGTGGTGGATCGAGCTAGTATGCGAGGAGAAATGCAGGGCGCTAGTCGGTGACATGATCCAGCAGTTTGTGAGCACAGGCTTGACCGTTTACCTGGAGAAGACGATGGATGTCAACGCGTACGAGGAGTTCTTCACGGGCTTGACTAACCCTAAGCACGAAGCCAGGGTGAAAGAGATGATAGGGTACCTTTGTAGTAATGCGGTAGATACCTGCATCCGGACATCTTACCACATTTGGAGAGCGAACTCTAGTGCTGCTTCCAAGGTGCATTTCGATGGTTTTGGTGGAGACGAGAAGGGTGGATTGAGAGCGAAGCAGGTGAGGAGAGCTGCGGAGAGGAATAGGGAGAGTGGATGGATGAGGGCAATGCGCGTGCCTGGCAATAGGAGACTTGTTCTGGATGTAACGGGGGTGGCAACATTTGAGGGGGTGAGGTCGTTTGTGGAGGTCGTGTTGGAGAAGGTGGCGGAGGGTGTGAAGACGAGCGTGGACGTTGTTCAGCAGGAGGTGGTGGAGAAGGGAGTGGAAGCGATCCGGTATGCGAGTGGGAGATCTTCTGCAATGACTGCTCTGTGTCTTACCTTGTGCTTCAACATTGTGAACAGCCCTTGGATTTTGACGCCTTATACATGATTAATATTTGCCAAAATTTGTTCTGTAGCTTCATATTTATTGTAAGAATCCATCCCTATATAATGTTTTAATTGATTAGGAATGTGATTCATTTTTTCACCTATCTCTGTCTGAAGTTTTCCATTTATACTAGGAAAAAGGGGGAATGACTTCATTCTACAATTCCTGGACAAATTAATCACAGATAACAACAACAATCATATGAAGTAAAAAGGGAGCATATCAAATTGGCCAACTTTTATTTGCATACAGCAGAGATGTAATTTGGATGGTTCCAAATAACATTGAACAAATGAATATAATTTTATGCAGTTAACAAAAATACTGTATCGTGTTCCCTTTAGTGAACAATTGATTGCGTGCAGTTACAAAAACAAGCAGTGGTTGCTCTGTTTGATAGAGCACGTTCGCCACCTTAAAATGGGCAGGCATTCCTTACTTGGTGAATCGAGGCCGGTATTAAATGACTCTTCCTAGCTTCTTAAAACATTTAACCAGAGTTGGCTTCTTTCTCTTTTGCTGCTGCTTCTTCCTCCAGTTTCTTTTTCCAGTACTCTTCAAGAGGTGGCCCAAATATGGCTTTCCCAGACACAACTCCAATCCTGTAAATTGCAAGGGAAAACATTTAACAAAAAGCGATCTTGATAAATCATCTCATCAGATAATGCTAATGCATACCTTAGGATGTGCTAGTCATGCTTCATACACAACACAGTAAAATTGCATCATACTTCCACAACTAGAAATGAAGTTATTCACAATCATCTCTCCATCAAATATTGCTGCATCACATATATTACATAATCACATTTTTCTAAAAGATTAGATCTTTAAGACACATAACCATCAAATATTGCTGCATCAGTATCCTTTGTATGCTTTCTTTTTAAATTCGATTCAGACAATAGCATGTGCGTTGAAAGAATATGCAGCACGTTGTCCACCACGCAAGGTGTCCACATCGGTTTATAATTATATTTTTAACAATCAGGATTCCATAATCAAACAAGTACAAGGTAATTGAATCCATCGAAGTATATAGTGGATTAACCAATTTTATGTTTATCTACATAGGGTTGTTTGGTTTGCAAGATTATATCTCATAATTGAATATATATTGTGTTTGGTTCATAAGATTGAATCTCACAACTTAATCCTAGATAGATAATCATATGATAACGAGTCATAGTCACACCCTCCAACTAAAATAATCTCACAACTTAATCCTAGTTGGATAATCATATGATAATGAGTTAAAGCAAGTAGCAACCGAACGACACCCGTAAGCTACCACCCCTAAACTAATGCCCTTTAGTTATACTACAATGCTCGCTCACAAGTCACAACTATGAACTACCATATGCATCCAATACTGTCGAAACAGACACTGGATAGAAAAGTACTTAAAATTTGAAGGAAAAAAATCTAGCAGATCATTTGAAAGTTGAAAGTTGAAAGTTGAACAAAGTACTTCATTATTATCATTAATCAACTTTCATGGTTTGTGAACTATGGATATCTTTGTACATTGATTAAACTTGTCAACATATATAAGTGAAAGATCTAGCTTCTAGGCAAAACATGACATGATGAGCTCTTTGGAATTATTGTGTGATCAATCAACAGATATCGCCTTACAATTGGGGCTTAAGACAAAGAACTCAAGCGAATTCATGACTAGTCTCACCAACATAACAAAACAGCCAGTAGGTAACAATTTGATTCATATTAATCTCAACAATCAATTTACCGTTGCCTTATCAATTAGTGATACATATAGAAACAATAAAGTCAATATCCAGAAACTTGAGGAAATTCGACACGATTGAGAAAAATAGAAAATCTATCCTACCGCCATTGCAGGATATGCTACGATAATTTAAACAGAGTACGATCAACTTCAGACAGAAACAGGCGAATAGCAATAAATCAATGGAGAAGACGAATATAGAAGAATTAAAAATAAAAAGGAAAGAGAAAGTAAAAATAAGCTTACACGGCAGCACCAATAACCAGAGGAAATGAGAGAAACCTTCTTCTGAACATTTTGTTTCAATTATGAGGAACGCTTGAACCCTAGTGACTAGTGTTAATGCGTATTCATCGTCTCTTCTCCCATTTTCAGTTTTTCACGATCTCACGAACGAGCTTTTTATTGGGCTTTCTAAACTGAAAAAAGCCCAAATAAAACCAGCACTATTTAAACGGGCTTAGGCTCTGTGAGTATGTAATCATTTGAATGAAAGATTATCATTTTTACATTTTCACAACATATTTAGCACATCACTAATTTTATCATCAATTTAAAACACATATATCATATACTATGTGATATAGTGCTAATTCAGTAACATACCATTACAAATATGTAATTTGAATATTTCCTGAGTGGGAATTTAATTATGAGAACTTTAGTCATTTATTTTGAGTTTACAAATATTTAAATTTTAAATATATAAAATTAGAAAGGAATGAAGAAATTAAAATTTTGAGATATGGATGGAATGAGGCCTGATTTTATCATGTCTAATTTTATCATTTACTTGAAAGTTGAAAATGAAGGTCCAGCTGCCATGTTTACTTGTAACTAAAGATCATGTCTAATTTTATCTCTTGTTTGGTCTTTTTTTTCAAAACGATCCATGATAAAGAATCTTGGCCCGTTACGTAATAATGCCAAACTTACATTACATCTCATGATTAACCATATCACCTCCACGATCTTGTGACTAATTTAAATTTAGATAATATTTATTTTAGTTTATCTTATATACTCCCTCCGTCCCATTAAATATGCGATATTTGTTTTTCGGTACGAGATTTTATGTAGTGTTGTTTTGTGAGTTAATGAAGAAAGAGTAAAGTAAGAGAAAAGAAAAAGTAGAGAGAGTATTGTTTCTATTTTTAGAAATATTTTATTTTTAATGGGATAAATAAAAAAGGAAAACGTTGCATTTCAAATGAGACATAAGGAGTAATAGGCCTGTCAAATTGGATACCCGCGGATACCCGAGTACGTTGTATCTTATTATTATCAAACATCACTATAGCTATTGATGCCCCTGCTATATCATTCCAAATTTAACTGTTAATAGTCAAAATATAAACAGAAAATTAATGGAAAAACATTATAAAGGACAATTATTCTTAAGCTACCAAACCGATCACATGAAGCAACAATTCATTTTTCTACATCTTTCCACACGAAACGACAAATAAAAATAGACACTTGAAAAACATGTAACGATTTTGACCCGTTTCAACACCGTAGTATTACACTTATTCATTTTGTTTAAGTAAACGAGACTAATGGAGTTTTAATATACAAATTGACCAGAATCTAGTTGGTGGAGGCATTTTCACACTCTTTGTCATCCTTCATAATCATTCATTAACCAGTCTTGAATATTCTATTTATGCCATGCCACTACAAATGGCATAATGTCTAGGTAACATTTTAGTCCCCAACATAATACCCATCAAAAAGTTATTGTGACCGTTAATATTCTTGTATTTTGAGCAACTAATTAGGTCAAAGCGCAGTTGATCCTTAATTTTTGACAGATTGTTTGTTATATGAACCAAAATATATTGTTTGACCAAAAGATAACACATTTAAAGTGTTAAATCAGGAGTAATATTTTTTTAGGGAGATGTAAAGTACCTATTTTGGAGTTTAGTCTATATTTTTAATGAGCCATAGAACTTCTATATATTGGAAATTACTCTCAACATACAATCTTTTAATTATAAAATCATCACTCACCACATATTCACGTAGTACAGTTTTATGGTAGTGACATTTTCCAAACACTTTGTTGGTATTTGGTGAGCTGGTCTACGAGAACTACTTCGATGATGTTGATATACATTATGCCAAGAAAATTCACCTAGATATTATCTTGTTATCAATTTATAGGTCCCATTTTTATTATAATAAGTGATTCAACGAGAATCTTCTACTTTATCTCCCATTCATTTCAAAAAGTGAAAACGTTACACATTCAAGAATGGAAAACCGTATTTAATGTTAAAGGTATTTAAGAATGAAAATTGATGGAAAGAAGTATTTAGAGATGTGTAACGCTTTGGGCCATGCCAAAGAAAGAAATGAGGTAATTAGATGTGGGATGTGGCCGAAAATGCAGAAATATGATAGGTGTTGAATGCTCATCGCAACAACAAATAATAATGAAACCTCAACTGCCAACTGCCCTCTTCAAAGCTCAATCCAATTCCTATTTTTCATAGTAATTAATTTTACAGTTTTCCTTTGCCCTAATTTAATACACACTCTACTTTTTCCATGGAGAAACTTTTTAATTACTATACTACATTACATCATATTTATACATTATCACTAATAAAATAAATTATTTAATATATATTGTGCATGTCTTGCTATTGAGGGCATATTAGATTGGGAATCATTGATAATTTGATATGAATGGATGTGTTGGGCCATCTTGGTCAAGTTTCTAACGTCATAAACCTAATATTTCGTCACATATATAAATTTTACATACGCAAGTATAATAATTTGTTGTCGCCCACGAATCATCTTAATATACTAATTTTTCATGCGGTTGCATGGCAATTTTTGAGACCTAATCAATTAATATGGGGCCGCGATACATTTCTCTAATGAAACATAATATTATGGGTGACCACAAAATATTTTCTTTCTCAATTTATGAGAATATGCTAAAAGTTAGTATTACTTATTTTGTTTATATATACCTTTTAAATCATAAATATGTCTTCATTCCCAAAAGTTTTTGCATTTATATCCTACTCTTATCTTTGTTATGTTGGTATTAATGTATTTTCATTTTTCACCCCGCCTACTACTATATTTGCCTTGGAAAAGAGAAAAGCAAAGTGGTGGAGATATTGATGGGCTCGAAGAGCTGATTACCGATGTATGGTTCTGAATTTTTCAAAATTATCGTTACTTAAGTATTCTATTTTGTCAAGTATTAAAGTAAAGTCATTTCATTTTATGTTATCGTTTTAAAAAAATTATAATAAATAAAAATAAAGTAAAGTAAGTGACAAAATAAAGTAAATAAGAGTCTTATCTACATTATCTCTATTGCAGAAAATAAAATGACTCAACTACCTTAGAAGGGACTGAGTATTTATCTTTGAATTGGGGTACTAATTCAATTTACATATATTTATAGAATTAAAAAAATTATTTTCTGTATGTCAAAATCGAGCTATATACTCAAAATAAATACAATAAACAAGAGCATAAATAAGGATTACTTCATAAAATAGTAAATAAAATTTAAAAAAAACCCAAGTATCATCTAACATAGGATGGACACATGGAGTGGTAATATAAGTTCATCGGTTAACCATCAAATACAGTCTAATAGAAGCTTCTATCATGTTCTGAACATATATAATCACAAGCTTACATATATAATTTAAATTTAAATGACAAGAAAAAGATAAAAGAAAGTGATAAATATTTTGTCTAAGGATTATGTTGCTGAGTATAGATATAATCAGTATGGGCGATGAGGGTTCTTCTCATCAAACACTCATCTTCAGTGATTCCATTGCAGCTATCTTCCACCTGTGTTCCCTCTGTCACAACCTGTTCAACAAAATAAATAAATAAATAAACAATTTCAAACAATATATACAACAAAGAAGAAGAAGAAAATTTTTGCTAACGACAGACCTTATCTGTGGCATCCACGCTCTCGTTAGCGGTGGGAGTGCGGCGAGCAGCAGAGGAGAGAGAGAAGAGGAGGAGGAGCACAACGAAAAACGTACTGGCTCTAGCCATTTCTGTGTAAGGCTCTGTTTGGTTGCTGGTGTATGCTGTTGAGAGTGTTGGAGATGAAGATAATAATGAAATGGTGTGCTATTTATATATAGGAAATTGAGTGTGAACTCAGAGGAGATAAAATGGAGACTTTATATCTGATTGATTGGTGGGGAGAAAGATTCACATCCTTAAATAAAAGTTTGTAGAATTTAAAAAATTAAATATTAAATGTGGAATTTATGGTAGTGTTTATGGTGACCACAGGAGAAAGGTCCAATACCTCCAACTATAGGTTTCGGTTGAATATACGCAATTATTGCGAGATACATATATCATATATTTAATTAGTCAGAATTTAATGTATTTCTGACTTTCTCTTGGGCAGCAAAAAGTAATGGGAGTGAAAAACACAGCGTTGACGATGAGTGAATTAATACTATATTAATTTCATTTTCGAATTTATAAACCAGAAGTAATGTCTATCTTATTTTTGGTTGTTCTAGATGTGCTTAGTCGGAGCTTTTACCCAAAAGCTAGGTTTACACTCACTTTAAATTTTACATTATCTTTTCTGTAATTAAAATGTCGCAAACCACCACCTTGGTGACTAGTGAGTGAAAGTCATAAGGTAACAGCTTCGTGACAAAATGCCCAATATATAAACAGTGAAAGTAAAATAAAAAAATAGTTAGATCTAGCTCATAAATTAAAAACTAAATAAACATAAAAATCTAAAAGATAGGAGCAGCACATCACTCCAAGGATAACATATTAGATCAAAAGCAATCAAGCACTTTACTCTTCAGTTCAACTTCTAATATTGCTAAAGTTGTCGATGATGGACCCTGTTGGGATAGTGAAATTCGAATACCGACTTTTAATTTATGATCTAAAATGCTAAATAAATAAGTGGAGTACTTTTTTTTAGAGCTCCCAATGCGGTTCCAATGCATATGAATTACTCCATGGTTGTGATATTATTATTATTATTATTATTATTATTATTATTATTATTATTATTATTATTATTATATGATTCCAGTTTCATGCAACTCTTTGCTGACTCAGCATTATGTGCATGGAGAAAATATCATATTTACATTATATGGTCACTTTCACATAGATATTTCAACGTACTACATATTTACTTGCAAATAAATACTTATACGATCAATTTATTCTTCCAAATATAGCCTCTGTAAATTTTTTGAGACGGTTGAGAGTTAAATTATGCGTTAAATATAGCACAAAAAAATATGGGTAGAGCATTCTAGAAGTGCTTTGACGTTATGCTAGTAGTATATGGTTATGATTTATAGAATGAAAATAGAATGTGAGTATATAAAGTGTGATGACATATAGCCGTTTTAATTGAAGAATTTGGGGAAGACGTGTTGACCTTAATATACGGAATTTAATCCACTTGGTGATTAAAAATTTCTAAAATAAAAGGAATGTTCAAAGGTCAACTGTTCATGGTACAACATTTATCCCCAAAGGACAAATAATTAATCAACTTGGCCACTTTTTAATCGCTTAACAACTTGATGACATCAACTTGAATAACATTACAGAGATTAATAATCTCGATCAGTAATCAAACTAGTACTACTATTATAAAGTCAAATGAAAATATATGGTAGTATATCAGATTCTTTGAAGACATAATAGTTTTTTATAGGATTTTTTTTGGTGTCTCAACTTTTTGTCAGTTGAATTTAGATAGTATGGCGCCAGTCAAGCAAAATGCTTAATGACCAAAATCGAGAAGAAATTTAGTGGGTTGTTAGGAAGTCGACCATTTTATTGGCATGTGATAAAATGGTAGTATACATTATTCTCCTCTCTCTTTTCTGTTTGTCCACTACTTATTGGTTAGGTATAAACTCAGACTAATTAAACTGGTCGTCACGGCTAAATTTTTAATGATGTAAGCATCAATTACATGTTAGCATTATTGTGATTAATTATCGCTAGTCATAATTGCAATGAATAGAAAATAATCATAATTTTTCAATAAAAAAATGTCAAAAGTAGTGGTTTGTTTGGTAGCATTGTTAAAATAAACCCAAGATAAGCGAGAAAGATAGCCGAAAACTTAATAACAAGATCATGTTAGTCTTGGTTTTTATATGTTATATATTGTTTGGTAAATATCAACTCAGGCCATTTATAACATATCTCACATATTTATTTTTGTTTTTTTTGTTCCAATATTAAATCATAATTTCATAACTATACATTCATGCACGCGTACATTTCACAATTTTTATTTTTTTTCTTTTGTTTTTTTGAATGAATATCATATCACATGTCATAAACTTCTAGTGGGAACATGAAGAGCAACCATATGTGTAACCCTTATTTCCGAGAATAAGTTGCATTTTTAAGAACTCTTTTTCAGATGTCGACTATTAACAAAATGTCCCCTGTGATGTGGATATTATTATTTTTTTAAAAAATAACCAATAATTATTCCTCATACTCTTTATTGATTCAATCATCTAACCTATTATATAAATAATCATCCGACTAATTGAGTCATCATTTCATCTTCACAAACAAATTACTCCTATTACTTTACAAAATGGGCATGGGCTGTCAAATGTAGCATTCGAAAGATTTTATTGCAGACTACAAATATCAACTCAATTATATTTTACTATTGCCTAAAAATAATCATAATTAAATCCAAGCATGCAAGTGCAACACTTTTCCATTTGGCTACATCCATATACGTCGGCATAAGATGACAGTCAACGACTATTCTAATTAAACAAACAAATCTATCCATAAACATAAAAGGTAAACAAAATCAATAACAACGCATGCGAAAATGGGCAATAAAGCCCAAATACAATGAATGGATTAGTTATTACTATTAGTTGCAATACAAGCTTTAATTAATCAGATAAGTTGACTAAGACCCATTGATCACCGTGCATTCTTAATAAAATAAACATAACACACATAACCACCAGCACGATGATGAATAAAATACACCGTATAGTTGATTAAATTAGCAAAAATTAATATCCATGTTTGATTATATAAATTAAATATTTAAATAAAACTTACGAAATGGGATCTTTTGTAGTCAAGAATAGGCATTGGATTTACATGGAGTCAAAAGAAGAGATCTGTAGATAATCCTTTCGGCTTCAAAAGCGAGAAATAACGATCTCTCTGATTAAAGAAACCAGCTTTTTGTGATCTCAATGAATTTGGTCATAGTAAAAAACAATAAGTCCACTCTTCTGAAATGAATCATCTTTTATTCTTTTTCTTTGTGTTTGTCATGTCTTTTTTTTCTTGATTTATGATTTTAGTTTTATAGTATTAAAATTTTATCAAATGAAATTAGATTTTTATTTACAAAAAAATGAGATTTTTAACAAAAATTAATTTTTTTATGTCTTCACAAAATTTATGAATATATTATCATAATACATTTAATTTAAAAAATCAAATAACAATTTTTATTTTAGATAATATAAAATTTTTCTTAAAGTCTCATTTGCTTTTAAAACAAGTTTTATTTGGTTTTTAAAATAGCATTTTATCTTAATAAAAGTCCTAAAGTAACTATAAGGCTTTTGCATTTATCTAAAGTTTTATTTTAAAAAAAATGTGTGAAAATCTTATTTATTCTAAAGAAAATATTAAAGTTTAAATTATGAAAAACTATTCTTAAATTTTTGTTTCTTATTTAAAAATGTCTTTTTACAATATTTTATTTATATTTACTTAAAATGTTGATTTTATATCTTTATATAAAAATTTAAATAAGAAATAAAAATTTAAATTAAAATACCTCGCGCGCGCGGTGTTACAAATGGAATGCATGAAAGATAAAAAATAGGAGTATGATAAATAGTCATAAAGTTAAAGTTTTAATCACATAACGAATTCATGGCATGACTAGCTCCGTATGAAATTATTATTGCCTTTAAATTCAAGGCAGGAAAAAATTGCGTTGATTGTTCATTTTCAATACATATGTATGAAAATCACATTATTGTTAAAAAATTAATAGCTTGTGTTTAAGAGCATCCACACCCATGCATGAAAGTGGGATCCACTTTTACTCCTTGATCTTCCGCAAGAGCACAACAACCGCATCCATGTTCTTCTGCAAGAGCATGCTCAAGGGTCCCCACCATTCTATTATTCAATTTAAATACTCAATTGCTAAAAACATTTCCACAATATTAAAATGCATTAAAAATATCCAAAATACTATTACAAATTATTAAAATTTTAAAATTTACATAATTAAAATCCTAAAAATTAAAAATTACATAATTAAAATCCTAAAAATTGAGGTTGAGAGAGTTGTTTGGTGCAGTGTGATTTTTTGTGTTGAAATGGAGGTATTTATAGATGAAAGTGTGAATTTTGGGATAAAAATAATGAAAAAATAAATTAAAAGTGTGGACAAAATGAATATATTTTATTGGGAAGTGGAAAAATATTTTTTTATTAAATCTGATTTTTTCATATTTTTTTGAATTATAAAATAAATAATTAAAAGATAAACCAACTGCCAATCAGAGCATGTCACGTCGCTGCTCGTGCTCTTAGCTAAGAGCAGGGCCGTTCCGTTGGCAAGAGCACAGCTGTGAGCAGGGTACCCATCGTGCCAACGGCATGGCGCCTGCTCTTGGCTAAGAGCACCGATGTGCATGCTCTAATATAATTATGTTAAAATCCTTGTTTATTTTAAAACAAAAAATATATATATGTGAATAACCAAGTTAATAACCTAGTGTATTTGATTGTACACCTGCCTTACATATCTCAGATTACTATTTTTTTCCGTAAAATTACATGCTCAAACCATTTAAAAGACGGTAAACAAAGAAGTACAAAATCCAACCAAGTAAAATAGTACGAACAAACAAAAATTAAAAACACGTAGCACCACACATTACGCATACAAACAATCAAGAATGTCACTTTTATGTAAACCATATGAATACATGAGTTGGTTTTTCGATTATGTCCCGACCTCAATATTATATTGCCGATTGTCAACTTTTATTTTAAAATTTCTTGCGTTGCAGCATGGTTATACGTACTATGGACAATTTCACAAATTTGAGATTTTGATGTATCATAAATTCATACCTGTTTAAATTTTCAAAAGGTTCATCAACTTCTAACAAATTATGGGCATGACGATATTTAATACATTAAAGAACGAATTTTATGCATGTGATTAAACTTTATGAAACTAAAGTGTGGCCGCATTACTAAAGGTGTCTAATAGTACTAATATTTCATTTTTCAATCAATTGTCATAAATTCCATTCATCGCCGTCTTTGAAAATTAAATATATGTATAGGTTTTAATTAATTTTACTCGGTCCTAACATCTAGAATTGCACATATGAGTATGACGTTTCCTACTTAATTAATTTCTGTAGCATTTATCCAATAAATATTTGTAAATTAAATAGGCCGATTTATTTGTTTCCATCTAATAATCCAGAAATACTTCAGAAAATTGCGCATGTCTCCATTCGGAAAATGAGTCCAAGCAATCTAGAAATACAACATCTCTATTCAGATTATTTGACTTTGGTACCTGTGTGTAATAATTATTCAGGATATCAACATCTTTTGGAAAAAAAGTATATGCCACAAATTTCTACAATCTACTAAAATTCTTTCCTACACTGTAACACTAGATACTCAATGATAAATATAGATACAGTTAATTAGCATCTATCTCTCAGGACCCATCAAGAAAAATATGTATACTTATCTTGTTCCTAAAAAAGTCTTTCTTTCTTTTTGAATGGAAACTGGTTTATTAGTTAAAGAGTACATGGTGATGGACTGATGGTGGGGTAATTGTTGTGATTATTAAATCAGAATTGGAATAGTAATCATTGAAATTGATTCCAATTTATGTAGAACTTAGTGGTGGTACTAATCTCAATTTGTGGAGCAGTACCTAAAACAACAAACAAATTTACAATCATAATCTTTGAATGATTGAAGATAATCAAATAGAGAGATTAATTGATCAGATTTTTCACATGTTGGAGCATTTGTTGAATTTCTTAGTCTTTTGAAAAGAAAGCACGGCATAAAGTGGCCCCTATGTGTGAAATGCATTATATAGATATGATTGATTGAAGAATCTCACAAAAAATCGAAGTCCAAGATTGAGGCTCATAATAAATAATTGCATCGTCCACTTTCTTTTTATTTTCGGTTCTAAGAAAATGGTATATAAAACTTTGTGCACAAGAAAAAAAATACTTTGGGTTGAATTTATAAATTAACTCTAGACACTTGGCAATTTTAGATGTAATTGGAAAATGTAGAATTAATTAGATAGGGTTATAGCCATATAGGTAATGTCAAACAACACTCATGAAATAGCAATTGAGGGTGTGTTGTGATATTCTTTATACAGAGTCTACAATAATGAACTTGGTACTATCGGAAATACATTGCAAATGAAAAATCGACTGTAGTTTTTTATTATGTTAATCATGTAATTTTGATTTAATTAATAATTGTATGTTTTCGTTGTAATAGTATGATTTTTAAAATTAAGGAAAAATTGTATTTTTCAATTATTTAGGTATAAATTTAGCATGTCAACTTTAATTCAATTTGCAATTGGTAACTTTAACAGCATTTAGGTCGGAGAGACTATTAGAGAAATGTGAACAATATGTATCCTTAATTTCCTTCTCATTCAAATCAACTATTATATCATTATATGGACCTATTTACTAATGTGATATGATAGTAACTTAAAATTGATTTGTTTACTTGAATTACAATTCTTTACATGTTCCACGAATTTGATACTGATTGTTACATGGCCCATTTTTTTGATGGGCCATATAAAGTGGGCCTCTCGATCTGTATGAGAATTCAAACAATCCTTTTTGAGATTAATATAGTACTCCAGTAAGTTTCTAAAAAAGACATCTTAGTCAGTCTGAACTCTGAATAGCTGTCGATAAATTTTGAAATTTTAACATCATATTCATATATGAGTATCTAAATCTGAGCTCTATAAACATGCTAAAAATTAAAAGAGATTGTTGCAAATTTGAATTTTAATTACCATAGTTGAAAGTTTGGGACTACATAAGCAAGTCGACACCAAAATATGCATTGTCACATGTATAAAAATGCAATAGCATTAGGGATGTGTGATAAGTAACCATCCTTATTCCTTGATTAGTTTTTAGGTAAAGGATCGGTTGTCGGTTGGATATCTTCTTGGATCCCATTGACACCTAAACCTAATTTAGTTACCTACTAATTAATTAGAATTAGTCCTTCCTTCTTCTAGGCTTCTTACCTTATTTTATTAGTTCTTTGCTCTTTTACCAAGCAACTATAATATCCTTATTCTTGCCAAATACACAGCTTTATTTACCACTTTTGGCATATAAACATTACAACCAAGGTAAAGTGTATACAAATGGTGATTCGCACAATACATGAAATAGTAAATCGGGTAGTGGGCGGAGAGGATTGAGAAAAAAAGGAAGATATAATATATTTCAACCACTCAATATATGACCAATTAAGTTCAGAAGGGTAAAATAGTTTTTTTACCCATGGAACAAAATAGCACTTGCAGCTTCAGAAGATGAAATACTGTTGTGCTTGATTTATAAACATGCTTATAGAGTTGCACGTTTCAAATTAAAATAAGTTAGTCACTTTAATTTTCAAATTCATGAGGGGTATAGATATGTAAGTTAAAAGGGTCTCACATGTAACTTTTAGGCATTTTTATTTTATATAGTACATTATAACATGATACAACTTCAAAGAATTTTGGAATATTATTAGTGGACAAGAGTATCTTATATGTGACATCAAAGCACCTATCTAGGTATGAACGAAATACCCAAAAACTGAATATGATCTAGACTAGAGTCATATTGACAATTTAAAATTTGGTTCGGTTTAATTCAAATTTTTAATAAATGTTATAGTTTTTTTGTTTTGGTTCATGTGTAAATAACCAAAAATTGTATATATATATTTAATATATTATAATTATACCAAAAATAAACTCTATTTGTATGGATTTATGTGAATTAATATGATACTTAGATTTTATAAAGATTATAATAATTGTTTATATATATTAATTGATTGATACGATAGTACTATATTTTCATTTTAGTTATAGAATTTAATTTATTATTTTTGTTTTTTGGGATATATTTGTGCACTTTTGATTTTTCGGGTTCAATTTTTGTAATTTGGATATATTAGTGTAATTTTGGGTTTTCGGTTCAGATCATCTATCGTAGTTGGATTTCAATTTTTCCAGATTCAGTTCAGATAATTCAATTCGCTTTGCTTTTAATTTTAACAATTTTTTGGGATCCACACAAATATATAAAGACAAACAAGCTATTATTCGTGCTCAAGAACCTAGCATGCATATGTGCATCATTACGCTTTCCCCGCAAGAAAATCGATTAGGATTAGCATAGGCCTGAATTATTATTCATTAATTATAATTACCATGGCATGCCAACTATAATGAGGATTCAACAATACAAATACAAGAATAAATGAGCTCAATTAGAAACAAGAAAAAAAGAACAAAACCCCAACGTTCTTTCCTAGGATAATCGAAATTTTTATATGGCAGAAAATACAATCGCTCCAACTTGCAACATGAAATCTTGCTACTGCACAGACCGTTGGATCGAGGCGGCGAAACCATTGCCGACCACCACCACTGGCGCGGCGGTGCACAAGAAATTCGACGGCGTGGCGGCCTGGTTTTTGGGCGGCTTCACGGCTGCATTCTTTGCCTCATTGGAGCGGTGCTCTTGCATCAATATTTCCACCAAAGATGATTTCGACGACTCTCCGCCGTTGATCGCTGCCGATGACGTCACTTCTCCGGCCAAGTGAAAGTTCTATCTTTTTATTTCGGTAATAAATTATTAAAGCCAAATTATTGGCTCCATATAAATATCATGTTGTTTATTTAATTTAGTCAATTTTTCGATAACTTATAGCTAGGTTAATGTATAGCTATAAATGAAGTAGGAAAAATCTAACATGATCAATTTGCAACTTGAGAAATTTTGTAAAGTTATTTCTTAATTCTGATTTTTTT
The DNA here is from genome assembly GCF_023119035.1 of Salvia hispanica. Taxonomy (NCBI): domain Eukaryota; kingdom Viridiplantae; phylum Streptophyta; class Magnoliopsida; order Lamiales; family Lamiaceae; genus Salvia; species Salvia hispanica. The sequence goes on along the minus strand of NC_062965.1, from coordinate 13,507,955 downwards.
TAATTGGGGGCTTTTTTTAAAGTAAGGCGAGAAAAAAGGAGAAAAGGTGAAGTGCTGTTTCTTTTCCATGTGAGAAATGTGGTCCGAACATACTGATTTGTTTGTGCCGCCCATGTTCCTAATTTGCTACAATTAGTATTTTGTTGTTCAACGATTAATATAATTACTTTTTGGAAAAATCGATCCATATTTATTGATGTTCAAACATGACGGCCTGAAGTACTATTTGAAGCTAGTAAAAGTCCTGATATTAATAGTCTTCCTCTTATCTGTTTCGGACAAATACTTTGAGTGAAGTTTCTCGAATCAGGAACTTTTGTTGTTGTTTACAAAAAATGTACATTAAATTATAATTATTTTTGTAATAAAAAGTGATTTTATTCTTATTACAAATAAAAATCATTATTAATATGAATTGGGAATTAGGCCTAATTTGGACGAGTCAAACTCGAGTCCAGGATAATCTGACCCGAGCACGTTGTGCGCGGGACTCATAGAAGTGCCCTGTCCGAACTATATATAATCATAGGTAAGCAAGAGTCACAACTAAGATCAACTTCAATTATACTCCAAAACTCATTTTTATTTTTATGCTGAAAATCACTCTAATGATGTTGCAAAACGCATCCCATATAAATAAGCATACAGAGACAAGAAGGCAACAACAAATGAAATAAGCAAACGAAAGCAAAACAAAACAATCAAAAAAATTTGGATATGCTACTAGCAGCTATACATACTCATCCTAACAAGATAATAACAAGATAAGATATACAACCAGAATGTCTCACCATATAAATAAGCAAATGCATGATAAGAAGGAAAATGGCAAACAAAATATGCAAAAGAAAGCAAGACAAAACAAAGCTATACAACAAAAAAACAGAATGAAAGGATCATTTAACCTATGATTTTTTTATATATATTTTTCTTAATTGGGGTTTTATGTATAAACTGGAAATTTGGGATACAAGAACATCGGAAGTTGAGAATTTTGTGTGCTTGATATCATTATAAAATTCTACTATGTTGTACTAGTATGTTTTATCAACCATGCAAACCATCCATGCCACGCACGCTGTATCAACATAGTTTAACTTATTTTCATTCTAATTTAAAAATAGAATATAATGTGATTATGTGATGAAGGCCTAATATAGTTCCTACTCTTGAAATAACTTGAGTTTGAGTAATCAAATTAATTGATCTTACGAGACTTTAAATAGGGTTTGAAGTTAGTGTACTTGAATGACTCAAAATGCCTTTAATATTCGTGACCAATCATATACTATATGAATATATGGATAGAGTCACTTCCACGTTTTTAATTACAGTAACTTTCAAATCAAAAACATTATGTCTAGCAAACTTTCTTGATTATGCCCCTACTCTACAATGATGATCCAGTCTTTTTTTGTTGTTGCAATTGTTGATAAGAGGCCATTAGAATTTAGATACATTAGACAAACTAGATAGTTCGGCACATTAATTTGGCACGACGTGCTCCAACTCTAAAAGACTAATTGATTCACAAAATATAAGAATTTTGAGGGAATGGTGTGTTCAAATGACAAAGAAAGATAAAGGTAAATAGAGTCTATCTTACTAGTGCTAATTTATAATTTGAACGATCTACTAACATTTATTTTTATAAAGTAACAAGTATTGACAACAACTAAAGAAATTCATTTTTTTTCATTTTTTAAAAGAATTAATAATGGTTGGTTCTCTATCTATCGTGATGACTCAAATCTCAATTTATTGAATGAAGGAGAAACGTTTATCAGTTGAATTGTACTTCATCGTAAAAAAAACCCAAGTAATTTAAGGGGTAGAGAACCCCAACCAAAATGATATTTCCTTATAGGCCGTTGAGAAACTATAGAAAACATGATAGATTTATGGAGCAGGACAAACGACCAGCATATTCTAAAGGCACATCATTTTAGTTAAAGTAGAAAGAAAAATATAATTGAATATTTTAATAATGAGAAAGAACAAATACTTCATCTGTCCACAAACAAGAGATCACAATTTCTATTTTTTGGTTTTCCCCAAAAAATAGATCACAGTTATTTATGGTAAGTTTTCAACAAATAATAACTCTACACATCATTCCACTAATACTATTTCTCTCTTATTTTTTCTCCTTCTCTCTTACTTTATGGACGGATGGAGTATACTTTATTTTAAACAATAATAAAGAAATATACTAGTTTAAACAAACATAAAAAGAAAGGCGAACATATTGAATGGAATAAGAGAAATTTTATAAATTTTTTATTTATTAAATTATTAATTTCAAATACTTACAGAACCCATGCATGTGTAGCTGTCCTTGGTAACATGTCTTTATTTTGTTGTATGAATGTGATCGTTTATTTACCGAGCACTCAGTGACTGCTCGTTAATATTTTAGTTATTGCTCAATAAGTAGTGTTCGGTAATTTAGCAAAGACCTTGATACCGAGCACCTGCTGAACACAACAAGTGCTCAATAATACTATTCCCTCCGACTCATTCAAGATGGTCACATTTTTTTTTTTTGTCCCAATCAAGATAACCACATTTTAATTTTGGAAATAATATCATCTCTCCTTATTAAAATATTCAACTACCTTTTTTCTCTCTACTTTATTTTCACCTAACAACTCTTCCTAAAATCTCGTGTCACTCAATAATGTGGCTAGTATTTTTTGGGAAGGACTAGTGTTTTTGGAATGACTAGTGTTTTTACTTGATTTAATTTGCTGAGCTGACAATCTAAGAAAGTAAAAAGTAAATTTCATCAACATCTTAGGCCATCGGCATCCCTGTTTTTATCCGTCTCTTAACCGTCTCATCTCTTAACTATTCATGGGCCCCACTGTACTTTTCAGCTCATCTCTTAACTAAGAGACAGCACCTGCATCCCTCCATCTCTTAACCATCTCTTAACTATTCATTCAATTTCATTTTCTATTTTTAATTCTAACAAATTCATTTAATAAAAACACACTTCATTAAATAAAATACAAATTACAATTTAAAAACCTAAAAAAACAAAACAAAAAAAAACATAATTTAAAATCCTAAAAAAAAAAATACATAATTAAAATACTCTAAATTAAACTATAAAAACTACTCCGCCGACGAATCATCATCCCCCGAAGTCGGCGGTGCACCCAAATTAGATTGATTCCCTATACCAAGTTGAGCTTTCATAAACTCAATTCCGTCCATATGGGCTGAAACTTGGGCAGGAGTCATTTTTGAAAGGTCAACCATCGTGGCGACCAGGTACATGGACATTAGGGTGTTCGAGCTCGTGCCTCTCCCTCTCCCTCTCCCCCTCCCTCTCGCCGCCTTCGCCGCCTTGGTCCCTTGCAGCCGACGTCGTGAACCGGAAGAAGACCCCCCTGCATCATCGGTTGTCGTGCCCTCACGTGAGGTGTTGCCTTTCCCGCCATCACTAGACGAGTAGTGGCCACGCACCGTGTGCTTCGTGCGTTCGAGCCCGACTCGACACCGCCAGCCCACCTTTCAAGGTGGTGGACTTGCGACCAAACATCGACAAACTTGAAATCTTTACCGACGTCGTCTTTGAAGACTCGCAACGCCGCTCTCGAATGTCGGCTCCACTGGCTCCGCTCCGATAATTCGCCTCTTCTCGCCCCCGTATATCGCGCAAAATTTTTTGACATATTTGTCGCATCGGTCCCAATGACTCATGGAGTATCTTCACGTTGCGGGCAAAGGTGTTCTTCGGCCTTCGTGCGTTGTAAACTTCGGTGACTTTTTTCCAAAAACACTTGTTGGTTTGTTGATTCCCGACGACAAGATCGTACAAGACGCTCGATCCAAGCGTCGTACAGAGCCAACGTCTCGTCTTGGCTGTATGGATGACGGGTGTCGTCTCCCACAACCTCTTCCTCCTCGGCATTGACGCCGAGCCTGAGAACCGATCCCGCCGGGAGCCGGAGCCTCCACCTATTGGCCAGTCGGGCAAAGTGCGTTCAGGCGCTAAAAAATTCTCCTGGAATTTGGGATAATCTCGGCGATTGCCCGTTCCTCTCGGGGGGGAGGGACGATAGTATGCATCCACATCAAAATGTGGTGTTTGGTACGCCGGCGGAGTGGTCGAGGCTTGGGTGCCCGGCGACGAACCGGGAGTACCCAAAAATTTGTACATGCTCGCCCAATCTTCGAACGAGTTCAAGTCGAACCTGCCGGAGCGCCGCCTGCCGGAGCCGCCACCGCTGGAGTTTCCATCGCCGGACATTTTTTCAACAATTTGAGAGAAAGGAATAGATGAGTGTAGTGAATGGAAGAGAAATGAGAGTAGTGGTTGTGTGTAAAATGGTGAATGGAGTATGAAGTATATTTATAGAATAATAAAAGAAAAGAATTTTTTTTTTTAAAAAAAAAACGACCGTTTGAGGCCAACGGTCATTTGACCGTTTTAAATTTGTTTTTATTAAATTCGAATTTATAAAAATAAATAAATTATTGCGTCATAATTCCGAGGCGTCACGCCATCCTCCAGCGCGCGCCACGTGGGGCGCGCGCGTCGTCCCTTCAGCTCGAGACCGGTCTCGCCGGCACGCGTCGAGACGAGACAAGGCAGCATCGAGTCAGCGACGCGGATGCCCGCATGAATAGTGATTAAAATGCAGCTTAGCTAAAAAGAAAAACCCAAATATTGGAATGTGATCTCTCTTCAAAGTTGCCAGCATATCAATTTATCGGCTGAGTTAATTATCAAAACTTTGAAAAGGTGATCAGAATTAGGTTAGGATGAACGAATATTCTAGTGTTGATTTTGGGGCAGACAAATCATGATCATCATCTATCACTCAATCAATTTAGGAATCTAATTACTCTACGTGTTAACAATTCATGATATAATCACATCCCAACGAAAAAATTTGGTCGAAATCGAATCCCGACATCTGGGAGGAGGATCACTATTTTTTTAATTGCTTATTATTTCTTTTAGCTAATAAGCGAAATAAAAAAAGGTAAAGGCAAGAGGGAAAAAGATAGCACGAAGAAGAAGGCATGTGTTAATATGTTAAGATATGTTTGGATTGTCGGCCTCATGCTAACCATTTCATATTCGACAAATATAAAGTTTAGGGTTAGTTTCTCTTTTAATTAAGTCCTGTGACATGCTAATTAAATTTGTTTCCACCTAATTATGGATTCACGATAAATCAATTATGCAAAAAGAGATCATACAACTTATTTAGAAAGAAAAAAACTTATAAAGTCGATGCAAAATTTATGTGCAGGTGTACAATTTTGGTATTGTCAATAAATAATGACGTAAATGTACATTAATGTGACAATATAAATGACTAAAAACGACGTGATCTTCAGCTTAAGAAACTAAAAATATTAGAAGAAATTTGATTAAATGGTACAGTTGATAATTTTTAAAAACTCATGATTTGTCATCAAATTTTGAATGATACGAAATAAACTAGAATTTGATCAAACTTCACAATTTTAAAGGCAATTAACCCTATATTAAATACTCTTGTCTGTTCTAAAAGATAATTTCATTTTATCATTTTGGTTCGCCTAAAAAATTTAATCAATTTCTACTTTTGAAAGGTCGCATTATAATAGTACGCCTTCCGTCCTATTATAACAAAGCGTTTCTTTTGAACACAGGACTTGAAAATGATGTTTAGAAAGTTAAGTAGAAAAAGCTTTCTCTGCCACCTTTTTAAATAATCCACATTCCACCCGACAGAGTAGTAATGGTTTTGCAATCTTTACATACGTCCGGCAAAATGTTACAGCTACACAATCTTCAACAAAGTATAAAATATGATATGTTCGAAAATGATACGTAAAAAGTTTAGGACAGTAGATATTTTGTGAATATAGACGTTTTCTGTTTATTCGTTGTAGGAATCTAGAGGGGAGTCGTCGGAGTGGACCATGTGATTGTAAGAAGCGATGGATGGAATAAGTTGGGCGGCTATCCAAAGTCTATTTCACCTTCATTTTCATGAAATATTATGTGTCCCACACAATCTTTATTTATTCTCATGCTCTATAATCCTCCTCTGATACAATTTGTTTACTTTTTTATTTTGAAATTTGCTTATTATTTTTTGTTTCACTTCAATTTTATCGTTTTTAGTTTTATTTATTCATAGCTGTTAGCTATATTTTTCTATTTTAAAAGATGAATTAATGATATTTTTCAATCTACTTATTTGCCCACTCGAATCCCTAACTAATTAGTTTACAAAAGTGATCTGCTTCACTCTGCTTCAATGATCTATGTAAAGAGGTTTAGTTTGGAAATATATATGCTGTGAAGGAAAAAGTAAGGAGTTGTGAAGGATAATATGGGTAGCATAGAAGTGTAGACGCATTATTAGAGTTGATTTTTAAATCTAATAGTACTATATTACTACTAATTCATTATTAGTTTCAGTTTTAGATAAAAGCCAGTATGACTTACAATTTGGTAAGATTGTTTCTTTAAAAAATACTACATCCGTTAAAATAGATCCGTTCACTAAAATTTTTAGAGATAATTGTATATGACGCGAATTTTAACTATAGAATTAGTAAAATTAAAATGTGAGAGAGAGCATTTTGTTAATCTCACTCCATAAATACACCAAATATTTCCTATTTCATTCATACCTTAAAATAATTTTTTTGTTGAGGGAATAGCATTTTGTTATTCTTCACATTCTTCGATCATTTTTATCCAAGACTATTCTTCTCGATTTCTTTCAAAATCATAAATAAAATGTTTCTTTTTTAAATAAAAATAACATTATTCTCCTATTTTATTTTCTACGCATTAACTCAAAAAAAATTATAACATACAATTTTGTGTCGAAAAACAAATATTTCGTTCCTTATGAAGTAAGCCTTTCGTCCCACAAAGTTTGTTCAATTTTACCATTTTCGTCCGTCCCACAAAGTTGGTCCTAATTGAAATCAATCCTAAAATAAATATTAAATACACTTTCCGATTTTTTAAATATGAGATTCTTGTCCCACAAAGTTTGTTCAATTTTACTATTTTCGTCCGTCCCACAAAGTTGATCCTAATTGAAATCAATCCTAAAATAAATATTAAATACAGTTTCCGACTTTTTAAATATGAGATTCTTATTCCATGTACATTTCATTTAATACAAAGTTTGGAATGAGGTGAAGAAATAGTGTGAGGAGTAATAATAGTATAATAGTATAGTAGTTAAAAGCAGGAGAACAGTAAGTGGTCGATACCTTATTGGTGAAGTGTGTGAATGCTCCTAGAGCGGAAAACACATGGATTAAAAAAAGCTCAGGTCACCATAGTGTGACACGTGTGAAAAAACAATCCCACCTGTCTTATTTCTTCGTGACTAAGCTTTAAGATGGGAGCCACCTGCTGATGTAAGCCCCATTAAAGCTATAACCCCACCACCACTAGTGCCGCCTGACTCACAATTCTCCCTTCAAATGACCGAATTGCCCCCACCCAACTGCCCACCGTTTCGCCCTTAAATACCGCTCTCCTCTCCTTCGTTCCTTCCCTTTTCCCCTTCTCTCCTCTCCCCCTCCCACTTATCCCTTTTCCGGCCATGTTGTCCACTTTTCCGGCTTCTTTCTCCGCCGACGCCCTCCTCGGCAACAACCCCTTCGAACCCGGTTTCCCTTGGGAAAACCACGACCTCCCTTTTCTCTTTAACCATCAAGATGAACCGCCTGTTTTCGCCCCTATCGAACCAGAATCGGTTAGTTCCAACTCCGGTTCGCCCACCCAAAACCCGGTTTTGAGCTCCGGTTCGGATGATTCGAACCGGAACGAACCTAAGACCGCGTTAAGCTCCGGTTCTGACGACCAGGACCCGGATAAATTTAATAAAAAACGGTCCGGGTGCGGTGAGACGGTTTTGGATGATCGAAAGCGTAGGCGTATGATGTCGAACCGGGAGTCGGCCCGGCGCTCCCGAATGCGAAAACAGAAACACTTGGAGAATCTGAGGAACCAAGCCAACCGGCTTAAGGTAGGGAACCGGGAACAAATGAACCGGCTCCGGCTCATTGTTTGCCAAACCCGGATGTTCCGCGGCGAAAACGAACGCCTCCATAACGAGGCGGTGGTGCTCCGGCAAAGACTCTGGGACATACGCCAAGTACTGGTTGTCCGGCAGCTTCAGCAGATAATGAATCCAATGCAAATGCTAAATAATCACCCCACTTTATAATGAGGATTAAGTTAATTAATCGATTAATTACAAAATCTAGCACATGAAAATCAATCACTAGTATTGAAATGAGTGTGCACGGACCCTCTCTCTCATTTATCTCTCTCTCTCATTTAGTGCATGTGAAAATTAGTTATATATAGCTAAGTACGAGTAGAGGTAATCGAAATTGGTTGGTTCTGTTTATTTATCGGAATCAGAGTAAATTATTTTGTAATTAGAGAATCGCTAGAGATTGTGTGTTCTTTGTTAATTTTAATATATCTATTAAAATTAGGAGTCTTGAAAGCTCTTGTGTTATGTCTCAAGTGCAATTTTGCTGTTTTTTCTTCCATTATCTCTCTTTCATAGATTAGAAAAGTAAGCATGCAACGACGCTTGATATAGTAATTAAATAAAGAGAATAATGGGTAATTAAGTAATATCATTATTTTTTGGAATAAAGCAAAAGATGGCGTTGAAAAGGCACATAATAAACAGAATGGCGCTACTAAACGGTAATCACTATGATCAGGAAAAATTAATGATCATTGCAATTTAATTCTCCACTAGTGATGTAACTATATAATTATGTAGGGGTTGTGTGTGTGTATTGTGCTGGTAGGTCTAATGTCGCACTCGATGCCATTATTTACAATCAGAAATATATATGTATGCCTTCTTGTCGCTTTATTTGTTTTGGTAAAACAACTTTTACTTGCACATCGATTGATGTCGAAAACAAAATAAAAAACACGAATTTGGTGATTCACTATTTCTCGTCTTTTTTCACAACTCATTATTCAATCTTGAATATTCAAACACACATACACACAATATATCGGCTGTGGTATGCCATCTTATGAGATTCAAATTATGAAGGACTTAGGGTTATGAAGGACTTAGGGTTATTATTTCACTATTAAGTTTGGTCTACGAGTCAAATGCACAAGTGTCACTGTAGCAATTTGAAATTTCATCTTTTTGTGTATAATTTTTAGAGTAAAGGCCAAAATTGGTCCTGAACATATGGTCATTTTATGATTTTGGCCCTAAACTTTATCTTTTAGAATCTTTGGTCCTTCACATTTCAAATCGAATCACAATTGGTCCTCCGTCAATAATTCCGTACATTTTATAACAGTCAACGGTTTAACACCAATTTTGACCAAATTATCTGATTTTTTAAGTTACTAATTAATTCTCTAATTATTTTATCAAATATTCATTTAAAATCATATGGTCCTGAATTGTGTAAAGACGCCGATCTGCAAAGACGCCGACGCAAACATCGTCGGAAAATCACTAATCTCCAGCTTCGGAGACTCCTCCGCCACTCATATGCTCACATTTCGAATTCAAAATTCTCTCTCGCCGGAAAAACCAAAACCCCCAATTCTAAACCTCTCCCAATCCGAATCGATCAATCCACAATCTAGATCCGGATGTCGTGTTTAGCCCTAGCTCTTCAACCCGCAAGTGGCCCCGACATTCTTTTCCAGACCCGGGAATAGTTCTCTCCTTCACGCGCGCTCGTGGCTCTCTCGCCTTCCGCGGCACCCGCCGCTCCTTCGCGAAGAATCATTAGCATCCCGCCTCCGATTCCTCCGCCGATTTTATCGGCGACGATATGCTGACTGCCTCCTCTGGTCAGGTGATTTTCGGCGCCGAGTCGCGCTATCGTGTTGTATACCGTCTAGTTAATTCAATTTACGTTCTCGGTGTTACTACGATTGATGATTCACATAATGATCTGTTTGAGTGCATCCATATCGTTAATCAATCTGTTTCCGTGATTGTGACCGCGTGCCGCGGCGTCGATGTGACGCCGGAGAAATTGGGGAAGAAATATGCGGAGGTTTACATGGCTTTGGATATAGTTGGGGAACGTGGAGCCGCAGGCGGCGGACCATGAGGCCAACATGGAGTTGTTTACACAGGTGTTGTTTGAGCTTCAAAGACGCCGACGCAATTGTGAGCATATTAGTTATTTTCATGAATGTGACCATATGATTTTAAATGAGTATTTGATAAAATAATTAGAGAATTAATTAATAATTTAAAAATCAGATAATTTGGTCAAAATTGGTGTTAAACCGTTGACTGTTATAAAATTAACGGAATTATTGACGGAGGACCAATTGTGATTCGATTTGAAATGTGCAGGACCACAAAATTCAAAAGATAAAGTTTAGGACCAAAATTATAAAATGACCATATGTTCAGGACCAATTTTGGCCTTTACTATAATTTTTATCTCACGTCAAAGTCTTTTTCAATTACTAGTACTATATTATATACTCCTATCTACTTTGGAGTACTCATTGAGATCCAAGTTAACATACTATAGTACTATATGACATATGTAACCGTTACTTGCCGGCTAATTGCACAGTGCAATTAAAATATGAACTTATATTTTACTAGTATAGTATACTAATAATTTTCTGTATATTTGGATATATTATAGTACTATTATATACGCATCATATATATTCACGTGTTACAAAATTATCAGGTAAAAAGGAATGCGAAGAAGTTATATATATATACTCCATCTGATATAAGTGTTATTAATTGTTAAGTCATCAACACAGTGTATTAAAATTGTCAACACATAATTTTTGACATTTCAATATATATTAATATGTCAACACATAATTTTTGACATTTCAATATATATATTGTGTTGATATTATGTGTTGCATTTATTAGATAATATTAATATGTCAACACATAATTTTTGACATTTCAATATATATATTGTGTTGATATTATGTGATGCATTTATTAGATAAAAGGTCGATACGGGCTCTGCCCGTTGCTACGATGATTCATGATAACTCGACGGATCGCACGACCCTCGTGCCGGCGACGCATCATTTAAATTTCTGCCCTATCAACTTTCGATGGTAGGATATTAGCCTACTTTCGTGGTGACGGGTGACGGAGAATTAGGGTTCGATTCCGGAGAGGGAGCATAAGAAACGGCTACCACATCAAAGGAAGGCAGTAGGTGCAAATTACCCAATCCTGACACGGGGAGGTAGTCACATAAATAACAATACCGGGCTCCTAAAGTCTGGTAATTGGAATGAGTACAATCTAAATCCTTTAACGAGGATCCATTGGAGGGCAAGTCTGGTGCCAGCAGCTACGGTAATTCCAGCTCCAATAGCGTATATTTAAGTTATTGCAGTTAAAAGCTCGTAGTTGGATTTTGACATTTTAATATCATTATATTGACATTTTATAATACACTGCGTTGATGAGTTAGCAAAGTTAATAACTTAAAAATTTAGCAATATAACGCACCAGCAATATAACGCACCACTATTTGATATATCAATCGTATCACAAATATGTATGATAATGTCATATTAATTTATATTACTAAATCATATTAATTTATATTACTCTAGCAAACAAATGAAATACAATACGTAGTAGTACAAAATTAGACTTATGAGTACATTTTTCTTTTAAAATATCACTTCAACCTTGAGTATCGACGTTTTTTATGTACATATATAACTTGAATGATTATAACATACTTCGTCCATCCCCGAAAATTGTCTTATTTGTCATTTTAGTCCGTCACACAAAATTAGTCCATTTTTATTTTAAAAAGTTTTTAACCGCATGCTGCACTACAAATAATGTGTGTCTCACTAATATTGTCCATTAACAATATTTCAACTAGTATTATAGTACTCACTCTATTTCCTAAAAATAGAAACTCTCAATTTTAAAAAATGGATTTCACACTCCGCTAAACGAATTAGACTACTTTTTATCTTTCTCTCTCTTATTTTATCCATTTTGTATATTTATATTTTTTACTTTCAATTTTGCATTAAATATTGTGTCTTCACCGAGATTTTAGTTTTTAAGAAACAAAGGAATTATATCTTTTCCTCACATACTAGATACTCTCTCGGCGAGATGTCATATTTGACTGATGACATAAAATTTTATGACAATTTGTTTTACATGTTAAATAGAGAAAAAGAATATACTAGTATTTTATATTGTAAATTAATGTGAGTTATTTTTTTTAAAATGTAACATCATTTATAAATAAATTAAAAAGAAACGTATAACATCTAACTCAATATTATACATTGAGATGATTTTAGATTTAGGGCGAGCACCCATTGAAGATCTTATGCAAATTCCACCCGAATAAATTATATGAGTGACGATTTGTAAAATTATGATTCCTCGAATGAAAATATCACAACATGACCAGTTGTAGTAAATTACGTAAAGATGAAAAACAGCTATAAAATATGCTGATATTATATTATATTAAAAAAGGCCATACGTCAACCACTACGTTGTTTCAATAATCTCATTCCAGAAAAGAAAGACAAACCAAAATTTGAAAAATCTATAATGTTGGACTAACAATCAATCAGAGGCAGCGAATGTGATGCTTTTATGCGAAAAATCCACAGATATCAAAGCATCAAAATCCACTTCTTTTTATGTACTACTAGTATTTACATTTTCCTTTAATAAACTTGATTTAATTTCGAGCAAAGTACAGATAAGATTGAAGCTTTAATCTTTTGACAACCAAAATTGAGGCCCATGAAGACGTCGTGAAATTGACCTCTTAGTTTAATAGATGCTTACCTCACTTCCATGTAAAACGGCTTTAATTAATAAAGTACTATTTGTAAATTAATTAAGTAATTAAGGCTCAATCATCATTAGTCGTGTATTAGTGCGTAACTAGAAACAACAGGGTATTTATGTTCAAATGAAACGGATATTCCCCGCATAATATCCACGAATAAAGGTACATTCCATATTTTTATGTAAAGTATAATTAATGTGATTTATGGATTTTATTGTTGTGTTGCATCATGGGTCATGATTCATGAGACTGTGCTCTAAGCTCTTATATGTTTAAATTAAATAAAATTAACTTTCATATGTTTGTAGTGATGATAGTGACTTAATGTTAATGGGCATGAAACGGTCACACCAACAAGGTAAAATCTATGTTTTTATGTATCAATCATATCTTGCAAATGACAAATAAAAGAGATAAATCAAAATTGAAAAAAACAATCATATAATTATGGAATTCAAAGTTCAAACTTTTGCCCACTTGTTGATTAGTAGTATAAAGTAGTAAAATTGAAAGTATCGAATGGTAAAAATGGGTAGAGACTAGAGACTTAATCTTGTTTATTCGTAAAACTGCACTTTGGTTCAGGCGCATCAACTAGGCTAAACTTTCCTTTAAACAATTTTTATATAATTTCTTTTACTTTGAGCTATCTTATCTTTTATTCTGAAAAAAAAATAAAGTTAATCGTTATCCTTGTTTTAATTTCAAATCACCTTCGCAGATCATATCCCTTTTTATCTAATTACAAAGCACTCTCTCAATCGCTAAAAACGACTAAATAGAATACAAAATAAAATTTTAATAAACATGATTGGTATAGTGAAGAAATAACCTTTTTAAATATAGTATCAATAATAATTGGTAAATATATTTGTGAATGAAGAAACCGTAGACTATAGAGTAAAAATTGTAAACAAAAAGTTTTATTAAGTGCAATATGTTGTAGAGTGATTTACATGGAAGAAACTAATTTTGTGAATGCATCAAAATATTATAAAGACACTCTATTCGTTTTATAATATACTACTCCATCCGTTCTCTAAAATGTTTGAACATTTGGTTCAGTTTAAGTTTTAATAGTCCCTCCGTCCCAAGATAAGTGACCTACTTCTTTTGGGCACAAGATTTAAGGAATGATATTTAAATAAGTTAAAGTGGAGAGAGTATAGTATGAGAGAGGGAAAAGTAGAGGAGAGAAGAGAGAATAAAGTAGGTGGAGAATAAAGTAAGAGATGACTTTTTGCTAAAAATGGAAATAAGTCACTTATAGTGGGACACCCCAAAAAGGAATACAAGTCACTTATCTTGGGACGGAGGGAGTATATAATTGGTAAAGTAAGAGAAAGTTTTAAAGGATAGTGTAAGTAGTGTTAGTGGAGAGTGAGCTCCATATAATTAATAGTGTAGTGGATAAGTTGTAAATAAAATGATTTGTGGGGGTAATGTGTTGTTTAACTATTACTAATAAGAAAATAGTTTATACTTTTCAGGAACAGACTAGTAAAAAAAGAAATAATTAAGTAGTACTGTAGTATTTTTCAGGAATGGAGGGAGTAGTATTTTTTTAACCATTTTGTGTGATCGTCTTCTTCAATCGTTTCTTTCTTTTTCTGTGTGAATTTGGACCGTGTATCTCTTAGCAAAGGTCATCCCTTAGATTTTCCTTGCGAGTGTCAATGTTGAATTGGAGCCGTTGATTCTAGTTTATTAAGTTGGAGGAGATACTATTCTGGTAGAGTGCACATGTTAATTTTAGTATTTAGGCTTTTAGTCTCAATTAATTTATTACACTCTGAAATCCAAACTTTTAGGATTAAAATTGTAGGTTTTTTACAATAAAATTTTAATGTGATTAGTCACAAATATATAAAAACCACTAATCTGAATAAGACTTATTTAAACTTGAAGATAAAGCCCATTGGCATCCTTGTCTAAGATACAAATATTCTTGTGGTGATTTGAATTAGTTGAAAGAGAAAGAATTTTTATCTCAAATATGACTCGCAAATTCGTACTCCTCAACTTGACAACTTTAGGCCGACAACACTCAAAATGGGTCCAACCATGTGTGTTGCTTCAATTCACTTGTAATCTTTCGAGTTCCCAACTAAGATTCACGATGTATAACTCGGTATATGCTAATTCTAGTCAAATGTATATAGGTTCAACTAAGTGTTTAAGATGAATTTTAGGGACAATTTAAGAGTCATAGAATATATGGAAATAGATGAGTACTAGACCGTTGACTAACATAATTTGCTAACTTATCAATTTTGTATATAAAAAATGTCAACACAATGACAGTAATATGTCAACTAGATTTGCAACGTTAACAAATTAGCAAATTAAGCCAGTTAACAATTGATCACGTCCATATACTTCAGTTTACTAATATTATTGATACTAAACAAGTCCAATATTGATTATTTTACTAAAATAAATGTAATAGGATTAGTCTATATTAATTATTTAAGGACAAAATAAAACTGGAGTATTTAATTTTTTATACCACGTTTATCATATTGACGGTACTAAAAATCTAATATCTTCCTTTCTTCGGATTGAAGTTTAAAGAAAAGAGAGATAAGATCTGGATTTTTAAGGAGAATCCTAAGTAGATATAGTGTTAAAAAAAGCATATGTGCATGCATGTGATTGTGCTGCATTCCTACTTATCTCAAAGTCTTACTCCCATATCAAAAGAATATAGGATAATTCTGTTTCTTTGATTTGAACGAACTTTATAATTGGTCCTATATTTAACATGTATTCATGAGGTCCTCAAAAAATATTCTAGCAATCCAAATTCCAAAAAAATAAATATTTGCATAATTTATCTAATTTGATTTTGTTCAATATGTATATTACTCCATATAATATCAATAAATTAAAAAATATTATTCTTTAATCCTTCATCATCTAAATTTTGTTTAATTATATATAGAGTTAATTGATTAAATGTGGCTAGAAAATTATTGACGGGATGTGGTCGTGTTTATCTTTTGATAGAAGTTATGAATAAATGGAAAAAGAGGTCGTTAAGGAACATGTTAGACATTGTTATTTCCGCTTTCTCGTTACTGCCGTTTTTTTATGCCAATTTTGCATCTACTCAAAACAATCATATGTATCGCTAGTTTTTATGACTGATTTTGTGATTTGTTGTCTTTCGTTACTCATCTATCTCTCACACCCTCCATCGCCAATGTCGGGACTCGGGACTACTTATGGTAACGACATTAAAAAAATACTCCTCTTAACATTATCACTGATTTGGCCCGCGTCAAAATCTTGGCTCCGTATAGTGTATTGGCCTTGTCTGTATCATCACCTTGTAATTGATGTACCGTGTTTCATTCTCAAAGAGTTAATTAAGATCAAATGGGATTGTTAATTATCAGTTAAGATTGTCAAACCCCAAATGAACGTTTTAACTAAAATTTGATAGTTATCAACTATAATTTTTTAACTTTATCAAACTAAAATCAGCTCTATTATTTTCAAATTTACAAATTTGTGAAGCCCACATAACTATAGGCCCAAGTAATTTAACGCTATATTATAAAACAAGGTTACATCGAAACTGAGTGTGAAGATTATATTTTGACTTTTTTGAGATTTATAGCTTCTATAAATCGACTTGATGAATTTGTTGGATGAACACCATATATAATACTCCTTCTTAGGGCTGGTTATGGTAATAGACATTAATAATTTCCGGTGGTATACCTTTTATTTAAATTTATTATTCTTATTGTGTTAATATCATAGTACTACCAATTATGTAGGTCTTAGCTATTAATGGTTGGAGACGGTATTACAGTGGAATAAAAGTTAAGTGGACTTGGTATACCATCGAGACTATTAATTAATTGACCTGAAGACTCAAATTCATTTTTATTTTGTTTTGCTTGGATTTATTATGTTCGATCAGTTACAAATATTACATTAAATACAACTCAAACATTTTGTAACATAAAAAGAGGGATCTCAAAAAATTGTAAGAACACCCATCCCAGCTGTGTACAGTAACCTTCAAGAGTATCTGATATTTTAAATAAATTATTAATATTATAATACAGTATATATACAATAAAAATAAAAGATTTATAGTAATTTTATTAGGAATACTTGTAAGTATAACATTTGTGGTAATTCCATCATTTTAAAATTTTAAATTGTAATCAAATACTACTATATAAAAAAACAATATACGAAAAGATTTAAGAAAGAGGAGATATAAATTAAGTTTGTGGCTCTATTTCTATAACCTTTTATTTTAAATCTGCTTTCCACATTATGTATATCAAACTAATCTTTAATTTGATATTCATATTGAAAATTTTATGATTGGTCAAAATGCATAATTTTAAAAATGAATGAATTAAAAATAAGAAGAAATAAAAACAAAAAGAAAGTTGATAGGATTAGCTGAATCAAATATAGGAGTTGAAAAGGAGAAATATTTACGTTGTGTGGATAAAATAGGTATTTTGTCCATCTTGTGAGTGTTTAAAATCTTCAAATGCCGAAAATATTGCGAAACAGAACTGTCAAATTAGCCGGAAAATCTTTTCTACAAGTGAATCACTCATGCATGGATTTATTATTTTTATTTTTGTGTGCTATATGACTATTTATAGCACGACTAGCTAGTACTCCAAATTTAAAATTTTTGTCTACGTTATTGCACAAAGTCGCACCCTCAAACCGAAAATCTTGGATTTCCACTTAATCATAGCACTGTGAAGAAGGACCAAGATACATTGTTACGAACCAAGTTAATGAGAGGAAGGACAATTGAAGAAGAGATCAGAATAAACATGACCAATACTCACGAGCAGTAATGGGAATCGAACTGTTCCTATAAATGGATAACATAATGCAACAAGATATCACTGAGGACCTTACATGGAATTGAGCTTAATTTTCTAAGTAATTAAACTGTCACATTGTTCATTAGCAAACTAGAAAATGCATGGTAAACATACCATAAATTAGTAGGTTACATATCTGTAAAAATCAGTGTAAATTCCTAACCAAGGATCTGGTATAGTACCTCTCTTTAGGGATAGGCGGAAGCTTCGAGAAGTTAACCAAGTTATTATCTTGCACATTACAAGAGTGCTTGCAAGAAAAGAAGAAACTCTTCTTACTCAAATTCTTCTCTTCTTTGGTGCATGACTTCAAAGCTGCAAGGAACGGGTCATCCCGCCACCGGATTCCCTTGCTTTTCCGCGGTGGCGCGGGCGGTGGAGGGACGCTCCTCCCCTCATTATCTTCTGACCTAATTTTAAGGTTGTCGAATTCGAACACCAAGGCCATGTCCGAGGAAGATTTGGACTTGTTGTGATTTATGAATTTGGGAATTCCTGGCTTTTCTTCCCATGAAAATGGGACGTATCCTTGCGATCTAATTTTCCTGTGATTCATTATGTCAATAATATTGTAGTTTACTATGAAATAGGAGTATATAATGTATGGTGAGAGGAGTGAATAATTGAAGGGTCCCTTTCAGTTTTGTTCTAGTGAAATTATTTCACTGTGTAGGAATTGGTTGGTGGACAATATGTGTAGTTGAAAAGTGATGATTTTTTATTAGAATCTTAGTTTCGGAGATGTTAGAGTGTCGTGGTCAAAACTAAAGGGAAATGCTTGCGAGGAAAGGTGACTTTTCTTGTAGGAAACACTAATTTATATAACAACTTATAAATCGAAATAACGTCCAGTTGTCGAACTCCACACTTTGGGTAATTTCATTTTATCACATGACACACGATTTCATGTGTAAAGAATACGGCCTGCATATTTGGTTAGTTTCTAACCAAATTGATCGGTTGGTTAATTAACAATTTGGAGCCGTCAATCGTGGGAACCGGAACCGAAATAGTTCCAGGTTCGTTTCCTGTACTAACAAATCGGTTAATAACTTATTTGTTAGTATAAGAACCGAATAACTTAAATTAATTATGTATGGATTGATTACGGAAAAATGAATGCGTTGGAGAGGGTTATACTCAGGTCTATGGCTAGTGAGACAATGCGTTATATTGTTAGACTAATCTATTTGTTAGATTATACTTATACGTAAAATTTTAAATTAAAATTAAAATTAAGTTATAAAACTTTAAAATTTTAATTTCAATTCTCAGCAAAAGTAGAACATCGAACAGACAAACCCAAAAATATAGAGCCGCAACTGAACCGAAAACCGCTGAAATGGTTATCGGTCCCATGATAACTAAAATTTCAATTTATATATCTATGTTAGAAATTTGGGTTTCCACATGACTAATTTAATGTGTATGGCTATCTTTCAGTTGCCCAATTAAAGTGATCTATTAAAGATTAAAGTTTGGGCTAAAATGTATTTATTTGTTATGGAAATAAGTGTAGATACCATATGGGATTTTCTATTTGATGAGGGACCGATAGAAAATAAAGGGGTTTATATTTAATATAAATATAAGCTAGGGTTATGGTCCCCAGACGTCAGAAGAACATTCGATATCTATGTATTCTCTCGGCAGACTATTGCGAAGATGTCTCTGATCGTTTAGAAGATCCATAGCCGCTGCAAAGCAATTCCACCGTTCAATTCTAGATGGATCAAGGTACGCTTCCGCTTTATAGTTTATGCTTCTTCTCCGTCGTTTTCGGTTAATCATCATAGAGAGCTTTATGTAATTGTTCATTCAATTATTCCAACAATCGAGTGATCGAGAACCGATTAACCGAATTATTAGCTCCAAGAACATTCCAAAAGAGGTATACTTTTTTTTAGCATGCGTGGAGCATTGGTAAAAAAATTATTCACTAATCAAAAGGGGTACATGAGCTACCATAAAAACGTAAAGAGAAGGTTTCTTCACTTTGAACTTTATACTTTAGGGAATTATTTGCACTTTTTCCTATCTTTTATTCTATTGTTTGGTGATTCAATCGTGCTTCAATTTCTATTTTGGTTATATATATATATATATATATATATATATATATATATATATATATATATATATATATATATATATATATATGTTTGTGTTAAAATGACAACCCCTCTTAAAATGACAACGTGACAACGCTTATACAGCAATATTATAAACGCTACACAGCAATATTACAAACACTACACAGCAATCTATAGATTGCTATCTAACGTGTTGGATATTGCTATTCAAGAAAAATTGCCATTTAAGGGCCAGCATTTGCTGCCCGTCTTTTTTGGGGGTTTTTTTTTTTTTTTTTTGCCACGTGGCAGCTTATTATTCGTCCACGTGTACAAATGATTGGCTAGGAATGGTGGTATGGTGTTATTTTAAGGGGTGGTGGCACCCTAACATGCCCCTATATATATATATATATATATATATATATATATATATTTATTTCTCTTCATTTTAAGAATACATATCATGATATCAGTGGTGAGTCTTGAACCGGGGGTTTTCAATTAGGCGAAAAATTGTTTGAATGTGCATCATAGACAATGAGATTGCACCCATTTAATGAAGTGTTATTTAAGAAAGGAATGTTGGATAAGAAAAAAATAGAACGTTAACTTTAGTCAAGAGTGGGATCTTTGATTATCATTGCTTGCAATATGATGTGTTGGACTAACTAACCTCAACTTTTTTGGCTCATTATTCATGAAAGATCACCAGTAGTATTGCAGTCACAAGTTGTTGGTGTCTCTTTATAAGGTAAGAAAATGTCTAATATTGAATAAGATATTTCTTAGGGAAATTGAAGATTTTTGGAAAGATCTAAATATCGAAGAATATGTTTTAAATTGGAGTATAGGACTTGGATTTTTATAGTACCCATATTTTTTTAATAAGGTTTAAATTATTTTTGAATTATTGTTGTGTTGAAATGATGTTTAAGCACTTTATAAGATTGATGAATTATTTCAGTTATTTGACAATATTCTTATATTGACAAGTGATATCAACAATTAATATATACTTCCGTCCCATAAAAGTTGAGTCGTATTTCTTTTTAGTCCGTCCCAATAAAGTTGAGTCATTTCCTTTTTTAACAAAAGACAAAACATCTAATCCCTCTTACTTTATTTCATCATTTACTTTACTCTCTCTTATCTTTCCTACTTTTTTCATCTCTCCTATTTATTTAATATAAATTCTTAATCTCCGTGCCCAAAAGTTTTGTATCAACTTTTATGGGACGGAGGGAGTACTTCACAAAGAAAGCAGTAAAGCTTTGTTAATTGGAAATTTCAAATTCACTCTCCCCATGTTATGGCTAGAATCTTGGATGATTTATACCTCATCTGTCGCTAAAATATACTCCCTCCATTCGTGAATAGGAGTCTCATTTCATTCTGGCACGGGTTTTAAGAAATGATAAGAAAATGGGTGGAACAAAGTTAGTGAAATATGAGTCACATTTATATATATATATATATATATATATATATAGAGGGATGTATTCAAATCCTTTTCATATCTTTTGTCATTTATATATATATATATATATATATAGGGATGTATTCAGGTCAGAACGCTAAGTATAAGTAAAACTCAAAACACTTGTAGTCCATTGGATCTTATGATCTAACGGTTAGATTAATGCCACGTGTCATCTAATGATGTAGAATTTTAGACTAATAATGTAGCTCGGATAATAATGTAGCATTTTAGTTTAATAATGTACAGTTTTAGTCTTACAATGTACATTTCTAGTCTAATAATGTACCACGGCTAATAATGTAGATTTTTAGTATGATAATGTAACTAATCACAACCATCCAATCTAATGATCCAAGGGCTGTGATTAGTGTTGTGTTTTACACTAAGATGCTGTAAGGACCCTAACACACCCCTATATATATATATATATATATATATATATATATATATATATATGGATGTATTAAGATGACAACACTCTTTATTGTAACACCATACCACCATTTTAGGCCATTGGATCTGAAAATCGTGTGCTTGTCATGTTGCCACGTGTAAAAACACGGAGGGGTAAAATTGGAAATTTCTAATTTCACGTTACCAGATTGCGGTGTTGTTCATTGAATATTGCATAGTCTTACCACAACAATATTGCGGTCGTGGTATATACTGCATATATATATATAGGGGTGTATTATAATGCAATATTTAATGTATTAAAATCAAACCATATACATTATATGAATTCTGTACATTATGCTGACAGTACATTATACATGAATAAAAATGTACATTATTAGTAATGTACATTATTTTACATGGTTTGATGTTTTAATATACATTATGGTTTTAATCTGAATACACCCCTATATATATATATATAGGGATGTATTCATATCCTTTTCTAATATTATGTTCTATTGTCCTTTTTAATCTTGGCCTTCCATTTTAGAGATCTAATGGCCCAAAATAGAGGCTGATTTATTTATTTTTAATCATTGAATTTGACGAAAAGGGCTGATTAGGAATACACAATATAGTTAGTTATGGTAAGTCCTTGATTTTCTCTTCTCATGATTGTATCGGTTTTTTCTACAGAAATAAACGATTCTACCCAAATTTTCTGTGCAATCTTTTCTCCCTTCTTCTCCGTTGAAGATATTTCATCGTCCAGAAAAAACGCTGTTAAAACATTAGTACGTGAACTATTAATTTTTGTTGCTCGTTGAAAAACGTTTTTGGCAGCAATCGTTGATTGATTTCGATTTCTACAAAATGGAAGAAGGTAATCATATTTCTCCAATCAGCGATGATTGACTAGGGTTTAGTTATTGAGTCGACGCGCTTCATTGTTTTGACTAGGGTTTAGTTATTATCTCGGCTACAGTGTGGTATTAATCGAAGAAGGTAATCATATTTCTCCAATCAGCGATGATTGACTAGGGTTTAGTTATTGAGTCGACGCGCTTCATTGTTTTGACTAGGGTTTAGTTATTATCTCGGCTACAGTGTGGTATTAATCGTCGTATGTAATGTTCAAATATTCTATTCTAATGCACTATTTTTTAGTTGTAATGTACGATTTGTATCATGTAATGATAATAAATTCTGATATGTTTTTTCTTTTGTTTTATGTATAGTGTTCGTTATACCTGAATGATCTCCACAATTGAAGCCTGTGGTTGGGCAGAAGTTCCAATCCATAGCTTTTGCTTTTGCGTTTTATGATGTGTATGCCCGCGCTGTTGGGTTTGATACGCGCAAACAAGGAATGAGGAAGGCATCGGACGGTGTTACTACTTGGTATCATGTGGTATGCAATAGGGAGGGCTGCAAGAGGTCGAACGAGGAAGACGAACTAAATCCTTGCATTAATAATGATATTCTATGCATCATTCCCTTTATTTATTAGATTACTGGAGTACTTTGTTAGTGCGAATTATTGCGCTTGTAGCCTTTCATTAAAAATGATATTCTACGCAGCATTTCCTTTATTTTTTCCATTACTTGAGAACTTTGTTAATGTGCATTTGCGCGTTTACGTCATTGCATTAAATATTAAATTCTATGCATCATTCACTTTATTTATTCCATTACTGGAGTCATTTGTTAATGTGCATTACCATGTTTATATTATTGCATCAAATATTATATTCTATGCATCATTCCCTTTATTTATTCCATTACTGGAGTCATTTGTTAATGTGCATTACCGCGTTTATATCATTGCATTAAATATTATATTATATGCATCAATCCCTTTATTCATTCCATTATTGCAGAAATTTGTCAATGTTCATTACCGCGTTTATATCATTGCATTAAATATTATATCCTATGCATCTTTCACTTTATATATTCCATTACTGGATAAATTTGTTAATGTGCATTACCACGTTTATATCAATGCATTAAATATTATATTTTATGCATCATTCACTTTGCCGGGAAGTCAGCTTCTGTCTACATGAAATGAACTCGGTGGGGTTCTGTCGACAATACAGGTGGTCGGCTTTCTTCCCCCTCGGTTTCTTTTTATCCACGTCTTCATTGCGTAAACTTGTTCCAGCTTCTTCCGCGGCTAACCTTTGTCGAAGTTTCTGAGCTAATGCTAAGGGAATAACATCGTCAACTGCTTGGTCGAACTCAATCCGATGGTGCTTAGACCCTGTCCAGAACAGGAAAAACAATGGTTAACAACAAATAATCTATGCGTTACAGTAAGTAATGCACAGATCTGAAGATGTAATGTACAAACCTAGTTATACTACTCAATTATTTGCTACAGAAAATGAACACCTTTTCCAACCAAAAAAATGAACAATAACCTACAGAACAGAACAATCACCTACCAAAAATGTTGGAATGATGCATAACCTAAGCTAAAGACAAGTGATGCACGACCTCTATTCAACAATGCACAGATCTGAAGATTTAATGTACAAACCTAGTTATACTACTCAATTACTAGCTACAGAAAATGAACACCTTTTCCAACCAATAAAATGAACAATAACCTACAGAACAGAACAATCACCTACAAAAAATGTTGGAATGATGCATAACCTTGATTGGGTTCTGGCTGGCTTTTGTAGGCGCGAGCTCTTTTATTCATTCTATATCTGCGCGACGAGAGTGCCAAAATCGGTTAGTTTTCAACCATATATCAGTGTGGTATCGCCCAAAAAAAATGACCAACAGTGTACATATTGGCCAGAAATCAAGCATTCAGTACATAGAAATGCTCACAATATCGACTTCTCCAACAAAAAAACAACAACTTTTGTGCATTACACCAACTGTAAATTAAACCGATGAAACCCAGATCCAACTGGATTTTCACGAATTTTTATAGCAAGTATGAGCAAAACCTTAACTCTAATAACCACAAATTCATCTTTTCCAACAAAATCGCGCCAAACACTTTTGTGAATTATTACGATTATAAACTATAAATCGCTGTTTAAGAGTGTTTCTGACTTCAATCGATGTTTAGGAGTGTTTTTGCCTACCAAACAAAAAAAACAGAACCAAACCTTTTTTTTGGAAGGCGATGCTTCGCTTTTCAACGGAGAGCGCGTAGTGATTTGATGGCGGGAATCGTCCACCGACGTAGATTCCACGGCGGGAATGGTCCACCAACGGAGATTTCGCGGCAGGCAGCGTTGGTAGAACTTGATTTCAACTTGATTTCGCGGCGGCGGCTAGGGTTTTGTGGAATTGGGGGAGAATTTTTGAGAAGAGAGAGTTGATGGGATGGAGTGAGAGAGAGGGGAGTTGAGAGGTCGATGAAAATGCCGCGTAAATTTCGGACCTGCCGTTTCGAAACTGATTGTGTAGTGTGTTATTTTACTGCTTTACCCTTTTAATGCACGAAAATGCACAAATAATGCAATACGGGATCAGATTGGCCCTTTTAATCTAGTCCATCCATTCCATCAATCTAATGGTTGATATTAAGAAGAGGAAAGACTCTAAGAGTGTAATAGGACCCTAATGCAACCCTATATATATATATATATAGGGATGTACTAAGATGACAACCCTCTTTATTGTAACACCATACCACCATTTTAGGCCATTGGATCTGAAAATCGTGTGCTTGTCATGCTGCCACGTGTAAAAACACGGAAGGGTAAAATAGGAAATTTCTAATTTTACGTTACCAGATTGCAGTGTTGTTCATTGAATATTGCAGTCTTACCACAACAATATTGCAGTTTACCACGACTGCAATATCTAATGCAGTAGACTGCAATATCTAATACAGTAGACTGCAAACCCGTGTTTTTTCACGAAACTTAATCCTAGTCGTCCATAGATGAGATCTAACGGACTATATTGGTGGTATGGTGTTATCCTATCTATGATGGCACCATAGTGCACCCCTATATATATATATATATATATATATATGTGTGTGTGTGTGTGTGTGTGTGTGTGTGTGTGTGTGTGTGTGTGTGTGTGTGTGTGTGTGTGTGTGTGTGTGTGTGTGTGTGTGTGTGTGTGATCGAGTGGAGTGAGTTGGCTAGTGGAATGGGGGGTCTTTTTACCATTTATGGTAATTATGAATCGGGATTCTTATTCGCCGACGGACCAAAATAGAAAAACGGGACTCCTATTCGCGGACAAAGGGAGTATGAACTATTTCCATTATGGTTTGTCCATTAAAACTATACACTTTCTATTTATGAAACTTTTTTCTAGGCCTGCAAATTTAATCTGCGGGTTTCGGGTATTACCCGATCCCGACCTAATACCCGAAGGTTTTGGGTACCTGAAACCCGAAATCATGGGTTCAGGTATGAGTTTGGGTAGTTAATGTTAGGATTTTTCGGGTTTAGGGTACCCGAAACCCGTATTAGGGTACACGACTAATACCCGATTAAACCCGATTAATTACGTATTTGGATAAATATTTTTATTTAGTATAGGGCCTATGGCCCATAGGATAAATCTGGGGTAAATTTATTTAATCACATGTAGATTTATGTAAAAAATTTCTTTATTTTAAAATTAAGTAGTGTATATTTGTTTAATGTCTATTATATGCATATATAGTCATAGAATCATAATCTAGAGAGAGCTAAAGCATTATAATTGAAGTTTAGACTTTTAATAATAGTATTATTATGTTATTTTTAATAATTTCTATTCTCATCACAATATAATTTATATAAAAGAATAAATTTGAAATATACTAATTTCGGGTTTATGGGTACCCGATTAGTTAGGTTCGGATACCCGCACCGGGTATTAGGGTACCCGAATTCACATAGGGTCGGATATTGGGTATGATATTTTTGAGATTTCGGGTTTACAGGCCTACTTTTTTTCATTTAATAAGATAAGATTCATTCTCTATTAATAATATTTTAATTATTTTTTTTATTATTATTATTTATTTATTTTATCAATTGTGCATTAAAATTCATACCCCGTTGAAGTTTATGTTCTTAACGGGAAGAGGGAGTTCATTTTATTTGATGGACTTAAGAGAGCTTCCCAACCAATTGTTTCTTTTTAACTTTACAATTTTATATCCCATTCGCCGCCCTATGTTATTTGGAATGATTTAAAAATAAATGTGTTGCGAATAATGAGCAGAAGAGAGTATTTAAATATTATCATACTATGAATTTAAACATTCATTCCAAATTCTTTTGCCCCAACGAATACCCAAGTAAAGTTGATCGAAATTTCCTCTCTTGACAGCCTTACAATCAAACCAACATAAAACACTTGTCCACTCTTGTCCAAAACTGGAAACAGAACACTACTACTATATTCATAAAATCAACATAGGTAAGGACTATTCTTTGTTCTTCCGCAAAGGGGAATAAATTCTTGTATAAGAATGTATATGCAAAGTGTGTTGACCAAAAATGATGTTTACAACCACCTCAAAATAAAACTATACTACTATACTTACAATCCAATCCAATCCAATCCAATATATATTTTCCCATTTATTACAGAAAAAAACAAAGTCATAGTAAAACTGAAGCACATATATATATAATTATGATAAGAGTAGTATATATCATCAACATCAAACCAAGTTGGATGATACAAAGGTTACATGAAAAAACATAAATATTACATAAACCAAATTACGAAGCAGCACTAAGTTCAGCGTTCATTAAGCATGAAGAGAAATAGTAAAAAAAAAAAAAAAAAAACACAAAACACTCGTTCAATAAGCCAGACATACATCCGCAAACAAAATATTGTTGTATTACCACCTTAATTTGCCTTGGCCCCTTCTTATTCGAAACTCGTCTTGCCTTTCCACGACGCCATTCTCAGCCTACAGAGACTGAATGGTTGCACAGGTGATGAGGGCGGAGCCGGGCATTTCATTGCAAAGAGCCTTGTTGCCAGCATTGGTCGGACTTCCCCCGGAGCTACTGTTTGAGAGGGAAACCAAGGTGGATTTCTGCAGAACACCGGTGGGGGACGATCCCAGCTTCACGGATGAGAAACTCGCGCCTGCACCTCCACTAGTTGAGCTTGTTAACACCTCCCCTAGTGGTCCTCCCATCGAGTTCCCCCAAACAATAGGAGACCACGGTGATTCCTTTTCAACCGGCTGGCCAAGATCGTGACTCACTCCCAGGCTCATACGGATAGGGTCAACCTCGTGAGAGAGCCTTAAAGTCGAGAGAGTGGATTTCTCGTTTGTGGGTGAGCCAGTGGAAGATGAGAAATCTGGAGCAATAGGGATGGACATTGACAGTTGGGTCCAGTCGGATTTCAGTTCTTCCGGCCACGAACCAGAGGCACGATCCGACTGATGATACTTTGGCCAATCATCGATAAAATGGTGAACTGGATGTTGGCTGTTGTTTGCATCTTTCGTGTTGAAAGAATCCGAGTTACTGCCGTTCATGTAGGATATCTTTTCTGAAGGATTGAGAAGGCAATCGGAGGAGACACTCCCAAACTCCAAGTGGGATGATTCTTCAAACGGAAAGTGCTGCTTTTGAAGGGTGTACGGGGCATCTTTAGACTTTGCACCAATCGTTGGAGGGAGCAAGGAGAGGCCCCGGACGTCTTGAGCTCTGCCAATAAGTCGTATTTTGTTTTAGAACAACAAAAAAAAAGATATAAACTAATTATAATAATCCACCTGCTAACAAGATGGTCGGCCGAAGCAGCATTGGGCTGCAGGGAATTAAGTTGATGTTGCATCGCACTGAGGCTGTTGGACACATTGCTGGTGGACATCGCCGATGCTGATGAGGAAGAAGCAACCGATGCCACCTTTGATGCAGCGGATCCAGAGACAGCGTGGCCAGTGTGGCCTTCCACAGGCTTTCTTGAACGGTGGCGGCCCCTATTAATGTGCCTTTCACAGTATTTCTGATCAGGGACAGCATCTCTCGAGCACCGCCATTTCTTCCCATCTGTTCTCCTACACCTTCCCGGCTCAGGATCATTGCTGCCAGAGAAGCCTAGATGGAATCCACCCCACCCTACTGCACAACCAAATACATAAAGTGTGAGCCCAAAACTCCAAATATACTAATGCCATAATATATGTGGCCTTTACATTATTAATTACTTCTAATACGAAGAACTCGAGAGTTAACTATCAGTTATGGCCTGATCTTCAAGAAATGTGGACAAACGGAGGATGACGTGACCATCAAAACATGCCACATAAAACAAAATGACATTTTTCAATGTTGTTTTGTCTTATGTTTTTACTCTTAAAGGCCCCATCATCCTCACGTTGGTCCCTGCCAACAACTCCTCAACGCCGATACAATAAGGGGTCTACATTTGTAATCACGGAACAAAGATCACTCAATGTGCAGACATCAAGTCAATAGGTGATACTTAAACCATATCTTAACTTGATGTGGGTAAAACAATACACCAACTATCAGACAAGCTTCTTCACAAAATGATCAATGCATATCAAGAAAACACAAGGATCATAACTGAATTCCAAAACCGATGTCAAGAAGACGACAAAGAAACATACGAAAATTGGAGGCGTAAGAAGCAGGTGATCCATATGAGTAGAGGGATCTCTTGAGAGGGACGAGCAAGTTGGAAGGGACAGGCACATTAGCAACAATGTGTTTATAGATCAAAGCCTGGTGTTCCAGATCCATCCATTGTGAAGGAGTAAACGGCCCTTTCAATCTCGAAAAACTCCCACGAAACCCGCTTCCTGAAATCAATCATCAACAAACCATCAAAAAATTGAATTGTTCTGCCACTTCCAACAAAAATGGAGTAAACACCCCTTTCAATCCCTAAAAACTCCAATGTAAGCATATATATACTACATCTTCATTTCCAATGTCAACTTCAACTTCAACTCATAATCTAAAACTAGAATTTAGTTGAGCCCTAAAACAGATAGTTACAAGTCAACAGATATCTGAGGGGAAAAAGTAAAAAAAAAAATATGTTTACCCAAAAAATATCTTAACCAAACGGAATCTAATGTTGCATCAGTGAAGCCGTGTAATGCCAAAATTACAGCCTAAAACCCAAATCTCAGATTAAACAGTGAAAACGAATAAAACACTCAAATCAAAACATTCAACTAAACCGTTCACAAATTTAGCATCTTTTTAAGAAAAAACAAAAATGGGCATACCTCCATTCCCAGCATTGGCCTGATCCTGGCAAATCGAGAAGGCGATGCTCCTGGCGGAGGCGGCAGCATCAGGCGGCGGCGCCGGAGACGAGAAGGAGAGCATCTTGTGGCCGTCGCCGGGCGGCGGAGGCCAGAGATTGGATCTCCCGAAAGCGTCAGAGGCCATCTTGGGGGAGAAATCAGGCTTGAGTAATTTGTGCGATTTCCAGCAATCCTGAGATGTTTGGTTCACAGATCCATGGGCGTTTTCATGTGAAGGCAGAGAGCCTGCATTTTGCTTGTGGCTCAGCACCCCAAAATCCATTTTTGGTGAGAAAGGAAGGAGTTTATAGGGTTATCCCCACACCACAGCATGAGTTCATCTCAAGCAATTTCTGTGGAAAGCCAAAAATTGTAAAGAGAGATAGAGACACAGTGGAGTACTAATTTTGTTTTCAATTTTTATTTATATAGAGTGTTGTGTGAGGAAAAGGGAGAGAAATTCATCTGGGAAAATGGCAACACTAAATCTATTGAATTCTGGGTTTTGCTTAAATATCTTTAATGATTTGATTACAAATATGGTACAGGAATAAAGGACTTAATGCACACAAATATGGTATTTTAAGAAAGTATTTATCTTCTTTATAAATTGAGACTCCATCTAAAGGGAATGAGCACACATAAAGCAATAGGATATCATTAACATTGTTCTGTATTGAGAAATAAACATTATAGTAATATTTACCTGTTGTACTAATCATTTCTTATTTTTAATTCTAATTTTAGATTACAAAAATTATTTATAATAGGAAACAATAAAAAATTAAATAGTAAAGACTAAAAATGCATAATTTATAATAGGCAATTGAAATAAAGAAATAAAAATATATCAAAACATTCACATAAGAAAAAATCCAATTTTGACACATATGTAAGTATTATTGCATGACTCAATTTACATACACCAAACAATTTAAATGCAAAATCCAATTTTGACACAACTCTTTCTCAAACACGAATAGTACTATATGATCATCACCTTGGCTAGGTGGTCTAAAATATAAATACATGCATATTGCATTTAATTTCTGAAGGACCAGAACCATGTTGATTCAATTTCGTTGTTGTACACTTGCATTCACATGATGAATTTGCATGGATTTTGATGGAAATATCATACTACTATCATCATCCTTTTATATATTTAAAAAATATTACTTCAAAATGTAAAATTGTAGTAGTACTCTTTTCCCAGGGAAAATGGACTTTTTCATAACTAACTAAAATATCATTTAATTAAACTTACTAAATATCATTTGTCACAATATCTCCAAGTTAATTAAGATAATCATCGATCAATTAAAAGCAACATTTCTTGGTACTAAAATTAGTGATGTCCACCTGTATGGAAATAATAGTGATGTCGCCGTTTACAAAATCGACGGTTTCAGTTCTAGTTCCAAGATTTGAAATTTTGAACCATGCAAATCAGACAAATAAATTCACGATTCTGATTTTGAACGAGCAACTATTGATTTTCTCATATTCCATTTCCAATTTAATGGTCACATTTTTTAGTTTTGTGTTGAAGATAATAAATTGTATACAGTGAATTAATACTATGAAAATAAAATGTGAAAATACAAAATAATGTAAGTAATAAGTAAAAGAAAAAAGAACATTTGAATTCATATTGATCTAACAATGAAATAATAATAAATTTAAAAGTTTTAAGTAATAAACAAATTCTAAATAATTCTTAATTTAAATTATAAGTGTAATGTATAATTGTCCTTGAAATCAGAAGAAATGGAAGTGTTAATTCAAGAAAGTTACAATGTCTCAAAATGTTCTAGATATATTGATCGCATGAGATTCGCTCTGAAAGAAAATTGGATCAATGGTATTAAAAGGCAAGCAACGATAAAGGTTGATATTCATGACGCATAGGTTGACATTCATGACGCCGTGCTACAATACCCATGAGCCTCAATTCTTATTGTTGCAAATGTTTTCTTGCCCTTGTGTCTAAAAATGATGAGCTTTTGCATCATATAGTCCTAGTTAGAGTTGTTGGATGGATTGGCCCATCCCAACCTGAACCGACGACGGTTTCGATTTAACCATATACATATCACTTATCAAAAGTATTTGTTGCATAATTGATAGTTATCTTTAATAAAAATTACTCTCTCCGTCCTTAAAAAATAGACCACATGGTCGGGCCCAGTTTGACCCATGCTACTTGCCTGCGAACGCCTGAAGGAGATCCGCGCGCCAAAGACAGAACATCAACTTCAAATTAAAGAAGAATTATATTGTTAAAAAATTGGGAGACATGAGATAGAGTTGTAAGGAAATGGAGAGAATTCTCGTAGTTATGGGACGAAAAAAACACGACGAGATTGGGTTTCAACATCCGAGCCATATCATGTTAGTAATGTCCCATAAATTCAGTCCAAACACAATAAATGCGCATTTAAAATGTTTACGACCTTTCTTTCTACAATCACACCCCACTTAGAATAAGCCAAGAAAAGTAGTTGTGATATCAATATGCATTGCCAAGGACAAAATTGAGTATTCATTGTTTCTACTCTATTGCATCTTTTTATGCATCTAGATTTTCATGTACGGTCTTATTTTCTCTATAAAATCCTTTCAACTTCTTCTCTCATTTTATCAAAAAATCATTCTGTACTCATATCAGATTTCAATGTGGTGACAAGGGATCGGATTACTCACTTTTACCAATTTCAATATAATGATTTTGAGTGAGTATTAAATAAATTTTAAATTGTAAAATTATTCAATGGTCGATTTGATGGAGCACGTGAAGTCATCTATAGTTACTCGTTATCAAAATTCATTTATATTGACAATATTGTAGTTTCAAATTTAACTAAATGATTAACAAATGATGGTTTTGTCAAGAAGTATTTTGATTTATTTAGTGGTAACATTTTTATGGATATTTCTACTTTAATTATAAATTTTATTTAACGTAGTTAGGAATTGTTATAAGGAAAAGATTGGCAAAAGAATTGATCAAAATATCATAGTATATAATTTTTTTTTATTTAGAATATGTTTGGATACGCTAAATCAAAATTAGATTGTATGAAGTTTGAATGTTGATCTTAAATTTTAATGTTAAAACTTTAATTGTTTTTCTACTAAACATTGAAGTGTTTGGGCATTCTGGCTTATTATACCACAAGCAACGCCACACGGCAGTGTGACGAAGGAGTTCATCATATACTATTATTTAGAAAATTATGATTAAGTTTGTATTTTATTTTAAATTATGTAGTATCCATGTCATTTTATATTGGAGTCACAGATTTGGTAATGCACGTGTCATCTAGCGAGGCAGGTCGACATTTTGCAACCGATACATAATTGTTAAATTATCTCTTTTGACTATTTATTAGTATTTAATAGATTGTATCCATAGATTGGGATTCTTTTGGTTAACATCACTTCAAATTTGTGAAAAACATGTATTCCTTTACCTTCATTGCATCCAAGAGTTTTTTTTCCCATTAATAGGTATTGGGATTTAGTAATAAATATGAATGCAATGTGCATCCAAATGTATTGATTGATAGGGGTTCCATATCATATGAAGAAATTTGCAATTCACTCTCGTAATAAACCTCATGAGGAAAGAAAATCATCTACTTATATACTATATGTACGTATAGAAGATGTACAATCACTGCCAAATAAGTACTTCCTCCGTCTCATAAACTTAAATTTAATATTGAAATAAAAAAAACAAAGTGAAAAATAAAAGAGGGAAGAAGAAGATAATTTTAAAATAATATCAGATTTAGTACATTATTGAAATAATATCATATTGAAACAGTTAAAATGTGAAAAGACGAAATTACTCAAATGCTCAAAAGGGCATTTTTGGAACAAAAATAGCTAAAAGGACCAATTTTAATATAAACTCTTAGTCTAGAGATGTCTGGCAATATTTTTAAAGTATAGAGATTATGGACGAGATAATCTCATCGTCCAAGGACCATTTTATAGCTCACTCAAAATAAAATTATCATAGAGTACTACGTCTTACTTATTTGTTTTATTGAATTATTTGTGAAAATGTATTTTTGTTGTAATTTACAATTAAGATTGAATATTGAAAAGCAACCCCAACTTGCAATTTGAATGATCGGACATATTAAAAAAGTTGGTGCTACTCTATATGCCACTTTTTATAGCAAATGTAGCTTGCAATAAAATTTTGTTGACTTCCGGTTTTCCCCTTGGCTTAAGAAATGCATTTTCCGTTGAGGGTATTTGTGTGATTTCCGATTCCTTTGCGTAAGAAATCCATTTCAATTGAGGGTATTTGTGTAATTTGATTTGCACGAGCTTCCAAGTTTTACATGGATATCTATTGTCGGAGGGTCCAGCTCACACCCACGTGACTAATCATAAAATATGACGATATTTTTATTTGAACAATTTTAGGTTATTTTTATTTTTATTTATCTTCAAACGCACTTCACCAGAAATTCCTATTCCTGTTATGAAAACACACTAGATTGGATTTTTATGTATATTTTCTAATTTTCTAATTTAGGTAATTATGTATTCCTCTGACCAATTAAATGGTAGTTTTAATTTATAAATTAATATCAAATATAATATGGTTTAAAAATTATAGCTCAAGAAACATTGATATCTGCAGATCGACCGCTTCAAATTTTAGGATGTCAAATATTTGAATTGGAACATTTTTACAACTATTTTATGTGTTGTTTTATTCATTTGATAAAGTTGTTTTAGAAACTTCTTCGGTTTAAGTTGTAGTACTAACACTTGTTTATTCGGAAACATAACTACATAAGTAATGGAGAAAATAATTACTCCATAATAATAGCTATTTTGAGTTGAAATGTACTATATGCAAATTAGAAGCAACGTAGAAAACAAGTCTCCATTTTAGTTGGCGTGCATATACTAACAGGAATAATTAAGGAGTTGTTGTTTATAATTAATTTTCCATCTTCACTTTTCGACATTGTTAAGATTGGTATGGTGGACCAAGAATATTTTATTTGTCCTCTCAAAGATACTCAAACAAATATTTTTCTCTCACAATATATAGACATAAATAAAATGTCTCGCCTTTAATATTCATGTCTTCTTTATTCAAGGAAAAAGAAAAAAAAAAGCGGTGCTTAGTTTGCTACAAGCCTACAAGAATTGAGCTTTATAATAGCAACTACTAAATTTGGACCAATGTGGCCCATAAATTTCCGAACATATTATAAAGCCCATGTTCAGAAGTAACTCAAATCATTTACAATTCTATTTGGGCCCCTAAATATGGGGGCCCAAATTATAAATATCTCCAAATCTTAAATACCATAGAATTTTTGAAGTCTATTGGCAAAGCGCCGTTGGATATAGATATGGTGTTTTTGTGTGAGACTGAAAAAGGAAATTAAGAAAAGGTCTTTAATTCATAAGAGTTTTCGTTTATCAATAAATTCATGAAAAATTAGGCGTGACAATTATTGGAACAAACTCTTTCATTTTCAGTTTATTTCCGAAAATCTAACCTGGATCTGGGAACCAATCAATAATTAATCATTAACCCGATCTGTTGTTCGATTGTGATTGGATATGACATATTTTGACTTGTTTGCATCTTTGTTGTGCTTGTTTTGCTATTCTCTCCTACTTATGTGAGCCTATGCAAATCTTGACTTGGTTTGGTCTTGGTCTTGATTGTGACCAGGGGCTTAGACTACATTTTATATCTCTTGTTATGTTGCTCTTGTGTTTGTTTTAGTGTAGGATAGTAAACATGTTTTGCTTTGTTTGATTTTCTAGATCGTACTCTGCTAGCTAAGCTTGTAGTTCCCTTATAAGGAGTTTAAGCATTTGGCTTTGTGGATAAAAGAAATAGACTTGTTGTCACGCGCAATTGATCAACGAAACTTAGAAACTAGAAATCCTCATAATTATTTTGTTTTCTATAGTACAATTATTAAGTGATAATTAAAAAAACTATATAGCATATTATTTGTTTTAGAGATTGTCGGAAAAAACTATGAAGTTTTGTTAAATTTTGGTTTGTCTTGCAACTTTAAAAATAGACAGAAAACTAATGAAATTTGGATCTACTCTCACTTAATTATTCCACGATGAAAAATTCTGCCGCGGGCCTACGTGTTATATATTGTTTAAAATTTACCCTTTATTTTCACTATAAACTTGAAAATTAATTTCTGATATATTTGCAAATTTGTAGTGGTTATGTAAGAGATGTGAAAATGGAATATGCTGCATGTTTCCAGTAATATTTGTCTCATGTTGACTTAGGTTTAAGAAATGGAACAATGGTACACATATTATTATTCGACGGAGAGTGTAATTGGTATTTGGTAATTTGTTCGGTCTATCGAATGTGTTAGATCCAAAACTAGACCAAATTAGTTAATATAGTACGTATTTCATAATTTTATGTCAAAACATTTGGATTTGGGTAATGATTTTATGTGAAAACTTAAATGAATGGAATCGGATAAAAAACGAATTACTTATTAACTGAACCATATTCTAATCTAAAAGCCTTTAATTAATTGTATTCGATTTTCGATGTTCTGAAAATTATGTTCGACCCTACCTACAATTGTCAACCCAACAAAAAGGGCAATAGAAAAAAATAAAGAGCCGAAGATATACCCACCAAATTTTGATCCACTAAAGATCTTTTATCGAGAATTTCCCACCAGCCTCCAAAATATCGTCAACAATGGAAATGAGTTAAACCCATTGGATTTTGTCATTTTCAGAACATTCGACAAAATTTTATCATGCATTCGAAAATAAATAAAATATACTCTCTCCGTCTCACTTTAGGAGTCCCGGTTTACCATTTTTAGGAGTCCCGGTTGAAATATTCCATAAATAGTATTAGGCCCCACATTCCACTAACCTTTTTCCACTCACATTTTAATATAAAATTAATATAAAAAAGTAGGACCCACATTCCACTATCTTTTTTCACCAACCTTCCTTTACATTTCTTAATACCCGTGCCGAACTCAACCGGGACTCCTAAAGTGGGATGGAGGGAGTATGTTTTTTTTTCTTGAAAAATACTCTATACTTTCCTTGTTACTAATTGAGACATTTCTTTTGGATACGAAGATTAAGAATAATGAGTTAAATGGATATTGATTCGTGAATAAATTAAGTCTATCTAAATGGTCTACTAAAACCTAAAATGACATAAGTAATTAGCTTTAATGATACTAAAAAATTAGTCTCATAATTGGAGTAAAATCATATTTGATGTGACATTTACTCTAAAATAGGTTTGAATTTAGTGTAAATTATTGAAGATGCTATGAGAGAGATAAGAGAGCAAAAGAGTATGTTAATTTTTAATTAAAAAAATGACTCAATTATCTTGAGAATTTTCAAAATAGAAAAACGACTCAATTAATAAGGATGGGATGGAAGGAGTATAAATGAGCAACAACATATTATGTGGCAAATCAACCTCAACTCATGTCATGGTCCAGAATATATTAGCAGACATGAAAGGCACCCTTCCCTGTGAATAACCATTTGGATTTATCTCTCAAACTAAAACCCTACTGCTACTGTTTGCAGTTGAATTAAATGTTTTCTCATAATATCTCTCTCTCACTCCTTTTCAATTTTCCAATACAACCTTTTTCTTTTCATATACTGTATTTTTAAAATTTTGTTTGTCTTGAAGCTTTCTAGCAGGCCTAAGATGAACCCTAGGATTGCCTGGGTATTTTTGTGCTGTCTTGGGATGCCTTAAAAGCATGTTTTGTAGGTCTGCCTTCTCTACTACTTGTAGCAACTTTTTCTGTTTATGATGTTTTGTATATTCATAAGCTACCAGTCTTAAGTTCCCCATGCAAAAATTACTCTTTTTTCATTTATCCTGTATTTTCCTTAATTTGTTAACTTTGGGGGTTATATGATGTCAAACATGATAATCATCATAAGCAATTTGCCAATAATTGAGTACTCCACACTTAATCAAATGAGATTTAGACATTGTAGATCAAATATCAACTGAAATTGAAATAGATTCATCAAGTACCTATGCCCAGTTCAGTTGCATCAATTTTAGATGGATGTGATATTAGGGTTTTAATTAGTGGGAATATTCAATATTGCACAAGATATAAATTCAATTATAATGAAATCAATCAACAAGTT
Source organism: Salvia hispanica (assembly GCF_023119035.1). NCBI lineage: Eukaryota > Viridiplantae > Streptophyta > Magnoliopsida > Lamiales > Lamiaceae > Salvia > Salvia hispanica. The sequence goes on along the minus strand of NC_062965.1, from coordinate 13,469,855 downwards.
GGGTTTGTTTATAGATATACAGAATCTACTTGAAGGGTGAATATGACATGACACTCATGCTTCGGAGCGTGACAATTCAGATGAGAGAGAATAGTACTATTGAGAATTGGCATGAGAGTTTTAAATAAAGGCAACTTTAATGCAGGGTAGTAATTTCTCTCTCTAGAAAAGGGAGGCAAAACTAAAGGGGTTTTGCTCTCACAGACATCTGAGTTAGGTTGCTTTCTGTAGTATACACTTTTCCTACACAGTTGACTCGTGTTGGCTATCGCTGTGATCGCATTAGATCTTGTTTGGATTTTCTGAATTCCCTATTACATCACTTCTCTTGTCTCATTTATTGTTTTTTTATAATTAATTTATGACGCACTTCCAATTTTACCTCGTCTTCTAACCAATTTAACCATTGATATTATGGGTATGTTCCAATTTACAAGTTACTACACCCACGGAGAATTTAAGACAATTTGGGTAGAGAACTTTGGTGACAAATGTCATTCCATGGTTGGATAAATTGTGGGTTTGGAGCACCGACCGAGGCGCGTAGGAGCCTCGGGGCTCAACTGTTGGGTTCGGACTTAATTTCGGGGGCCGGAGGGGCATACGAGCAAGGGTAATGGGGTAGTTTCATGTTATTTATAAATTAAAAAAAATATCTAATAAGCCATTAGACTTTGAGCACTTTTTTATATCATGATCTCGAAAGACTATATCAGATGTTTGAGTATTATCTCGTTTGAAGCTTGAAAGAGCATAACTGAATTATAAGCATCATCTCATCTAGAGTCTGGTCAATCTTCTTTGACTTACGGATATCATTTCATTTGAAGCTTGAAAGATAAACTAATTGAGGTCTAAGCATAGCTCATTTGGTGCTAGGCATACCACGTCCGAGTTCTAACCATTTTCTCGTATGTCATTTAACAAATCACACCTTAAAAAACTTGTTTTTAAGGATACAAAAATCGAGATGCAATTATTTAAGTTGGAAATTTTAAGAAATAACAATAATTTAAAATGCAAAAGAAAGCGTTCCTAAATTAATAACAAAGTAATTTCATCTTCTGCTATTTTAGGACACTTCTATTTGCGTCCTCTAATTTTAGTTGGGATATCAATAATAAGGACATGTTTTGAAATGTTAGTGGTATATTTAGAAACACAAATTAACATCCTTAACTGCATTAAAAAATGTCTTAAACGATTTTTTTATTGTAGTGTCACCATTATTTATGAGAATCATCAAATACTTGTGGGCCTTGTATCGTCTAAAGTAATCAGAATGATCTCATACAGACTTGTGAGCCTTGTATCGTCTGAAGCTTAAGTTCATGAGTAATTATTTCTTTCTTTTTTTTATATCTTGACATGCCATCTCTATTTTAGTAATTTACAAATAATTATGTACAAAGTGGAGTACATTATAAAACATTGCGTGATAGCTTCAAATTGAAATAAATATTGAGTAATTTGTGGCATCAGTATAGTTATTAATTTATCATGATGGCTATATAAACAATTACATAGTCAAATATGGAAAGTATATTCCAAGCAGGTTCAATTTGTCAATCCCAACAAATAAATATGGTATCTTATATGTCGACTGCATTGCCTGAATATTTAAGTATAGCTTGGCTATATATAGAAGCAGCAGTATACCCATAGTGCCATTAAACAAACCACAGCTTATGGCTGCAATAAATTCAGAAACCTAACGACATCTCATATAATCGATTAAGTTATTCAATTTAATTTGGTTTGGTAACATAAACTTGTATTCCAACTATGCAAAGTTAAGAGGCGTTAACAAATGTGTATTAATGCATAGGAAATTGAAATTTCATCAAATATTCATTTCCATTTTGAATACTTTTAGTAGTCAATTTTCACCAAAGTTGTATAGAATTTATTGTATTGAATTATAGAATTTAAACAATAACTTAAATATATCCTCATGGACGCCCGCAAAGTTATTGACTAAATGGTTGGAAACTTATTGCAGTTTAATTATTTTATAATTGATGTCTTGATTAATTGACAAGATATTTGTTCTAAAAAATAATTTTGAGGATATTGTTGAAAATTAATCGATTTTGACCTAGTCCGTTGTCTTAAGTGGTTTTTTAATTAAGTTTGTGGTAATTCAACATATGAAAGGGATATAAAAACACATTATATTACTGCAAGTTAGTAAGAAATTAGTGAAATAACCGATATCTTAATAAGGAGAGTATCTCATGAATTGAATTGCTCTCGTCAGTTTAGCCGAAAATGAGACGAATTAGATAATTGCAAAAATTACAAACTTTGAAATTTATAATTTTATTTACTATATACTGCATGCACTCTAAAATGATCTTTGAATTCGAACTAAAATACTCCTTGTTTATTTGACATTATCATTGGACTGTTTTGAGAATTCGCACCATTATTCACAACTGAAAAAAATGGACGATTAATGATTAATTTTCGAAAAGACAAAATAGACAATTATTTTGTTATGATTGCTAAAGTGATTAATGTTTGTTTTCCAATAAAAATTTGTAAATGGTGTTGTTCAGAATGAAGTTTATGAATGCCAACGTATTCTTCTTTTTCTTTTCGAATTTCTTGGGATTGCATTACCCAGACTCCCACATGTTTTGGAACTGACGTGGCACAAATAAACCATGCTTTATTTTATTGATAAATCCCCAACGTCATTTTGCTCATGATATATAAATTGGACCACTATTATTAAATTACATAAGTCAATAATGTCATACACTTATTTAATAGGAGTAATTCTCAAGTAACACTATAAATCGAAAAAATTATTAATATCTTTATTAATATATATTCTCCATGTCAAATAAAAATATAAAGTAGAATCAATTTCTATTTTTATCTGTCCCATGAAAATATCGCATTTCAATTTATGCAAAATTCCCCCCAATTCATACTCATATATATCAATTTATTTACAATTTATATCACTATACTCTATCATTACATTATATGAGTCGTACTATCAACTAATACTATTTTAACTACCATTCTCATCATATCTCTTACCTTACTAAATATGCATTAATTTTTGTGTCGTCCTAATGTCTCTATTCATCCTACATCGATAGTGGATCCAAGTGGAGTTGTCCGCAACCACCCCGAATGATTATGTCCTTTCACTTTGGATCTCCGTATGTCATCCATTTATTGCTAATGACAATCGTTGCATTGCTTCTACCTTCTTAAGGTCTGCGACGACTTTTTTTTACTGTATCTAACCTTGTTTTGTAAATCACCATTCCCACATGTGGAGTAGTAGTTCGCTCCATAGTAGTGGAGTCATTTTGGTAATAGTAGAGTTATTTTCATTTTTAGTAGTAAAAGTCAACATTTTGCCTATCACTTACTTTATCTTCTCCTACTTTATTCTCTTTTTTATCTCTCTATCTTTTTTCGTTTCCTATTTTATTCTTCATTTATTTAACTAACTTAATTCAATTTTTCCTAAATTGAGTGGCGAAAAAAAACTCCTCCATTTTCGCGTAAGTATTATTTATCTTTATGAATAGCAACGTATTAATAGGACCATAGGTTATGTCGACAAGAAAAGTTATAGTAGTCATTAATTGATTGATTAATACTCCTATTTTATACTGTATGATAGACACGTGCGTGTGTTAACCTTTCAACCTTTATAAATGCCATCCTAAGTCCAAACTAACTTGTTTGAATCAAGTTTATTTTCCTATCTATAAAATCTAACCTGGCTGAGTTGGTGCTTTCATTATTTTAATAGTTTGATTGTCTCGTTGCTTTCCCATCACAACATTATCCTTTGCGCTTTATCTTATTTTCCCTCAAAGAGTATTAGTTTGCTCCTTATTTTTAATTTAATCGTTTGTACGAAAATATATAATATGAATTTTTTTTGGTAGACAAACGATGAAGTTAGAACTATACACCTCATTATTATAGAGAGGAGATCGCACTATTGGTATTTCAAATAAATGTATACCAGTATTAGTTGGAGTATATATATACGGCTGACTTCTTTAAATGATAATGGTGCATGTAGATATATTATGCTTAATATAAAAAAATTTCCAAAAAAATATATAGGACTATTAATTTTAAATAAATGGGTGGATCCATGCTTTAATATTGTCTTTGCATGTACTAAAAATTTTTAACTAGTGATTAATAAATCAAATAAATCCAACTTAGAATTGATACGTTGATTTAATTAGAAAAATCATTGACAGTCGGATCGTTGTAAATCGTGAAAACCGATCGGTTTGACCATTAAATTGAAAAATAATTTTTTTATTAATTAGAGACACACAGCTCGTGTGATGTTTAATCAAGAAAATTATGGCAATTATGACATACACCGATAAAATTTTGTCCAAATCATTGGTAGTTAAAAAATTTCGGAATTGATGTTTCATTCATTCTCCATCCAAACTCACAACCTGATCTAAATGTTGCAGGTCACCATCATCAATTTCTTCCTCTCATTTGATGCTATCTCATCACCCTAATATTTAGACCTTTATTTTCAATTTTTTTGAAGATGATCGATCAATAATTGTTCTTTATCTACCTCGTAATGACTCAATCTTATCAAATAAAGGAGAAACATCTTATCAACTGATTATGTGTTTCCTCGTTCCAACATTTCCGAAGTTGCTTCGCCATGATTTCCCAAATTATAAATACTAGTAGTACCATTGATTTCAAACACGCTATTTTACATGTGGGAAAAAATAAACTCTCTCTCTTGTGGGAGCTTCTTTTCTTGACAATTTTGGAGCCTGTTTTCGGTACAAGATGTATAATTAAATCAAAGAGTAAAAAAAGGTACATAGTGCAGAGAACATGAGAGCAAAGCAGACTTCTAAAAGCTTACAGTGAAGGTCCATACCTCGTTTAAAATATGACAATTATTAAATCAATTCCATAGTCAATTTAATGTAAATTAGCCAATCATAACATCTCTCCAACTAGGTTTGAGCCTTCAAAATATTTTCTATTTTTCATTAACTTGGAAAATGGTATACCACATCTTTCCACTCCCATCCCAATTAGTGAGATCAGTTTGAAAATGGCAATACATTATTGTCGACTTCCCACACTGTCAATGAACAATAAATGGATAGTCCAACCGTACGTACCAAAATAAATAAATATATTAATTTTGGAGACATAATGCAACACAATGTACAAAAGTTATTTAAGAATTGGGAACTGCTCAATAACCATATTTGGATAGTGTGCAGTTCAAATATTGGCTCTTACTCTTCACAAAGGTACAATACTATACAACACCCCTTTCTTTACTGCCATAAAACTTCAAAAAAGCACAGGCATGCATTTTCCAGTCAAACCACTACTCTCCTTTCTTTAATTTTTTAAAAATTAAAATAAAAAAAAAAGAAAAACTCTTACACATATTTTCTGAATTTCTGTAACGCTGAACATGGATAGGTCATGCACTTTTCTGGAATTCTATCAACACTTTATTTTCTAGACGACACCATTTAGCCTTTGCCATGCAACGAATCCTAGCCACTTAGTCTGTGTAGTAGCTCCTAGAATATACACATATATAGTGTTTCTTGTCTAAACTAAATATATTAATTTTTTCTAAATCCCTACATTTTAAATTCTATCCAAATCACAAACAAAAAACTTACCTTTATTTATTTGTCGTTGTTATAATTGATAGTATCTACTAATATATAGGACTGCATAGGTAAGTCATAAAGTTAATATATATGTAAAATCAGAATTAACGATTTTTTTTTTTAAATTGTAGGCAAATATCCTATTTTTGATCAAAATTCAAATAAATTCTAGAATTTTTATACTCGATCGCGCAACGATGTAACGTCGTGTACACTCTGCTAAATGTAAAGAGAGTCTTATAGTAGTAATTTATTTTTATTGTGATTCTTACATTTGGTTTTTGTGATCATAGATAAAGGAGCCAATTTTCATTGTATCCTTAGTTGTGTCAGGACCGCCTTATAAAGTATCATAACCAAAGGTATCCACACAAACTAAATTGCTTACATTATTGCCAAATTTTCTTTATATCTATCTAGATTCTTTTATGTTTACAAATTATTTTGTCTGCATGCAATTTACTCATATACTAGTACTATAATTCAAGAATGAAAATTGGTAGTAGCATCTAAGTTATTAATTTCAAAAAAATGCGACTATAAAATAGTAGAAGTACTAGCTAGTGGAGTATTTTATAATTGAGGGATGAAAACAGTGAGCTATAGAAAGATTTCCAGATATAGAAAGTGTAGAAAAAAAGTAAATCATACACATAATAATAGAGAAGTGAGATTTTATTTGTTGGGGGGCTTGCGGGATTTCAAGTGGGGACTGGGGACTGCTGGAGAAATGGCTCAAGTTATATCATACTACATTAAATTTTGGCTGCCCGATTCTTCAATTCATGAATTAATTATGTTTTAGATAAGACACATGCATGTCTAAATGTAATAGTATTTCCTATTTTCGTCCCTGTTACTACACCAAATTCAAATCAACCAGCAAAATATTTTAATACTCCGTATTATATTTATTGCAACAATTACATGCCAATAAACAAATATACTTACATGATTGTGACACATTAAACAGAAGTGCGGCAAACCATATATTGCACTCACACTCACACTCACACTCACAGAGAGCACAACATAATGAAATATCACAGAAACACATTAATACCAGTAATAAAAGGATAAAACTGAATCAGACCACAACCACAAAGGGTGAAACAGATTCACCAGAAGAATAAAAGCAAGACAAAAGTGAACGTAAGAGCGTGTGTTGGTGAGAAAAGAGTTTTTAGTAGCATAAACTGTGAGCCGAGCATGATTTTGAAGAATCGATGGATTCTGTTAGAAATGAGTTATTCATCCTCTTAAACGGCCTTATAAGTTGGAAGGGTTATCTGCTGATTTATAGAAGAGCCAGATCACTATTTTGTCGAAGTGAAACAATAAGGGAAACCAATATACCCCACAATGTGTCGGGCGGGATGATCATCAGACTTCCACTTGAGTCCATTTTGATACCATGTTAGAAATGGATTTTATACGAGTGAGTTATCCAAAGAAGGAAGTCCTAATCACAAGGAGGTTTTCAGGTTTTGAATGGATTTGATAAAATTGAATATGTGAGCAAGGTATGGTGTAAATTGAATAAATGTGTAGTACATGTATATTTATGTGAAGATATATATGAGTGGGGGATAAAAGTAAAAGAAAATGTCTTTCTCAAGCACGGATCCCAATGGAATGCTGGAACGATGCCCAGCATTGCTTGCTGGAACTCATTCTTTTTGTTTAGTTTAAAGGGCCTTGCTTTGTTCTCTTTACGTAGAGATACAAAACAAAAGCAAAAGATACACAGACTGTTGGATTTTGGCTTAGATTTCGTCTCTCCTTCTTCTGCTCCTATAAAACAAAACACACCTCCCACATAATATAACATCATTAGTGTATTCGTTTCCAATCATTGACATGCTTCCTTGCTCCATCTAAACAACCAAACATGGGCGATGAAAGTAACAACAACAACAACAACAGCAATTGGTTGGGATTCTCTCTCTCAGCTCCAAGCATGGACGACCAGCAACACCCCTCCTCTAACGCCGTCTCCACTCCCGCCCCCATCAACTTCAACTACCCGGGCTTCTGCTACGGCGTTGACGGCGACGTCTACTCCCACTTAACCGTCATGCCTCTCAAATCCGACGGCTCCCTTTGCTTGATGGAGGCCATCAACCGCTCCCAGCCACAAGGCACCTTTCTCAAATCTCAATCAATCCCTGCTTCCATTTATTTGTATAATGATGAATGTGTTATTGCATTGCCTACAGCTCCGAAGCTGGAGGATTTCTTCGGGGCGGGCCATCCCCATCACTACCAAGGAGGAATGGCGCTGAGCCTCGACAGCATGTACTACCACGCCAACACCCAACCCCTCAGCTCCGACCACCTTCACCTCCAGGAGTATCCACTTTACTACGCGCCCCCGCCGCCGCACAAGGAGCCTGACCACGCTGACCAAATATCTGGCGGAGAGGCGTATAATGAGCTGCAGACTCTGAGCCTTTCCATGAGCCCCGGCACGCAGTCCAGCTGCGTCACCGCCCCTGTTGTCGTCAAGAAAAGAGGGCAGGACAAAGTCGATCAGAAGCAGATCGTTCACCGCAAATCCATTGACACATTCGGCCAGAGAACCTCTCAGTACAGAGGCGTCACCAGGTAATTCAATTAAGTAATTAACCCCCTTTCTTCTCCTCAAAAACCATACTAATAAGAAGGGTGCAAAATCAGACATCGATGGACTGGGAGATACGAAGCTCATTTATGGGACAACAGTTGCAAGAAAGAAGGGCAGAGCAGGAAGGGAAGGCAAGGTTAGTGTCATGTATTTTATTAAATTCTATTAGTATATGATTACTGATAATCAGGTGACTCACTTGTATCCTATTTTATTGGCAATCAAATTGGTGTGGGGGCGATGCGGACGAGCAGTTTACCTTGGTAAAATGAGTTTACTAAATTGTTATTGGAAATGCTGTTTCTTGTTATGGAGTGTGATTCGTGTTTGGCAATTCAGGAGGGTATGATATGGAAGAAAAAGCGGCCCGGGCTTATGATTTGGCCGCACTCAAGTACTGGGGACCCTCCACACACATCAATTTTCCGGTCTGTCTCTCTTCACTTTTTACGTTATCTTTCTTTTACTAACGAATCACATCGCAGTTGGAGAATTACCAACAACAGCTGGAGGAAATGAAGAACATGAGCCGGCAAGAATACGTTGCTCATCTCCGGAGGAAGAGCAGTGGCTTCTCTAGGGGAGCTTCCATCTACAGAGGAGTCACAAGGTCTAGACATGTCCTGTTTTGGCTCAACTTGTTAATTTGGTGTTCTTGAAATGTGTATTGTTATTTAGCAGACATCATCAACACGGCCGCTGGCAAGCCCGCATCGGCCGCGTCGCCGGCAACAAGGATCTCTATCTCGGCACATTCAGTGAGTTGCAATTTGAAAATCATTACTTCATTCTCTTCTTCAAACTTATTGTTGTGTGATTTTGTTATCCATAGGTACGCAGGAGGAGGCTGCGGAGGCGTACGACGTCGCGGCCATCAAGTTTAGAGGCGTGAATGCGGTGACGAACTTCGACATCACGCGCTACGACGTGGAGAGGATCATGGAGAGCAACGGCCTTCTCCCCGGGGAAATGGCGCGACGGAACAAAGAGATTGTCGTTTCTTCGAACGACAATAATGCGGTTGTTGTGGCCAAGGAGTGTGAGTGGAGAGTGGCGCTGCCTAATGGCGAGGCGGGGAAGATGTCCGCGCCCTCGTCCCTTGCCAGCTCGAGGGAGGGCAGCCCGGACCGGAACAATGTGCTTCCCATCCAATTTCCTGCCCTGCCTAACAAGTTTTTCCCCTGCCCCACTGGGGGCGAGGGCGCGGCCGCATGGATCCCTGCGGCCGGCCCAATGCGGGCCCAGGTGCCGCTCTTCTCCGCCTGGGCTGCGGATGTTTAGTGACACGTTTTCGTTGTTGGGATGGATGTGTTTTGCTTGTACAAAAAGGGGATATTATTACAAGGCAAATTAAGGGGTGGTTTGGTTTGGTTTGATGTAGGATTATTAATGTTGTTAGCAATTTGTTTAGGAAGGTCCAAACTTTTTCCAGTAAACCGGTTTGGACAGCTTTCAATGAAATTAATGGGCTTTTTATGAATGATGATTAGATTTAAGCTCCAAGAAGAGAAAGAGAACTTTTACTTTTGTAAGAATGATTCTTTTGACTTGGCCATAACTACTAGTACCAAAAAAATCAATTTCTCTAGTTTGGTGGAGCTTTCCATGCAGAGTAATAATTTCATCTTCTTCTTTCTTTTATATGAAAACTGGTTTTGGCATTTAAATCAAGGTGTGACTTTTGTGCTGTCTAGTCATATTCAGAGCCCCTACAAGGAGTTAACCATGGGAAATGTTTCCTCAGACCAAACATGATTATTTCAGGAATTAAAAGGTTGATTAAGAAGTGGAGTAATTACTAATTGTGTGGCCAATGGTTAAAAAAAAAGGGCATTGAGAGTGGTGTCTAATTTGGGTAGATATGTTACTGTAGGGTGAGAATGATGCATGTATGAAAGCCTAGATTTTTGCAGGCATATGCAAGATATGCTGGCCAATTGCAGAGTGTGATATTCATTGCCATATCATTACATTTACAACTACCCCATGAAGGTTTTACTCAAAGGTTGGTAATATTATTGCAACTACTATATCTTTTGCATATTCTGACCTTACTTTTATTATTTCCTCATTTTCCCTCTGCCATGCACTATCTCAAATTGCTCCAATAAATATTAGTGTAAAGTTGATTAGTTTAATGTAAATTGATCACTGAAAGATATGCTGGCCAATAAATAACAAATTGAGATATGGCTATCTAATGTTATCCATATACTGAAATTTACCCGATACATCTGTACGAGTGAGTAAGGACTATTCGTAGCAATCGTGGACGGCTTCTTAATAAGCATGTTTATATTAGTTTTGTGCACAACATCTTGACATTACCGGTACAAATAATCTCAATTTGTACAAAGTGTACCAAATTAAATTAAGGATGTTCAGTTCTATTCGTATTAAAATTGAGCTAATACAATTAAAATTAAATTAGTACTACTAGTTAACATTTGATTCTCACTATCTGTAATCGTTAGTTCACAATCACATCATTGACGCAATTCAAAATGGCACGAGGTAATTGCCTTTAGGGTAGGATCAACATCCGTATTATACGTGAAGAGCTGGCCCTTAACTATTCATGTGCATCACACCATTTTTTATTTCATCTCTTAACCATCTCTTGATTATTCATGGGGTCCACTATTTCATTCTTTAATTTATAATAGTAACTAAAAAAATATTTCATTAACTACACTTCATTAAAAACCCAAAACTTACATAACAAATACCTAAAAACTAAAAATTACTACATGATTTAAATCCTAAAACACTCAAACTACTCCTCGGCGTATGGTCAGTAGGCCCAAAAATTAAATAATTTTAGTTTATAAAAATGAGTATAATCAAACATAGAGTAAATGAAAATTTATTAATTATAGCATCGTCAACGCTGCGGTCGGGCTGCACCTGGGTCCCGGCCTGCAGCCTGGCGCGTTGGAGGGGAGGGAGACGCGGCCTGAGCCGCGCCTTGGGACGAAGGAGAGGCCCGGGGCCGCGCCCGATTAAGTCACGTCCCGGCGTTGTTGGTGCTGGGCCCGCGCCCGGTTGCGGTCCATCCCGGCATTGTGGGTGCACAAGCCTCAATTTCTGATTTTTTTTTTTTGCATTTGGAAGAGTGAGAAGAGGGAGAGGGAGAGAGGGGCGACGGAAGAGGGAGCACTGATATTTTTTGATGTTCTCATTTTCATATTTTTTTAGTTTATAGTATAATTGAAACGAATTTCCCATATTATAACTTATAATTGCTCAACGTTTTCGAATTTTACAAGTAAAATAGGTTGGAATTGTGAATAGTGCAATTTAATAGTTGGGGGAATGCGGACTGCACTACTACAGGGTTATAGGGTTGTGGCCTGGACCTGAAATTTAGAGGATTGATATCATGGAGGGGACTTGGGGCTAGACCTGCCCAGGGTTTACCAAACCGGAGGTTAAAACCGAAACCGTAGACGGAAATACAGATGAAACATAATGAGGATGGTAGGACATCAGTCTTTATGGTGCGAGAGATGGTGTCTCAGATGGCCAGAGAGGTAGGCAAGGGGCTCCCCGATGATCAAGGAATTTAAGTTTTTAGTCTTAAAATTTTGTTTATAAGTGTGTGTCTTTTGTCTTCTTCACACTAAGCCTGGTGCCCAGTCTAAGTGTGAGAACTTTGTTTTCTGTTTATGCGCAAATGCATACACTCACCATGTAATACATGAAAAACAATGTAAGCAAACATATTCCGTGTAAATCGACTAATCACCAGGTGAATCAACTTGCTTTTGTTAAATTGTTTCTTCTTTTTAATAAATGTAAATAAAGAGGGTGTAACCGGACACGTTTAGGAATATCTCTCCTCGGGAATAGATACTATTTACCAGAAACGTAGACAGTTACCGTGGACGAACGGCACTCCTCGGGAATAAACATGGGTTCCCGGTAATGATAATTGATAAGGCTAATTTCATGCATCGGTTATATGGTGAAAAGCGTTACATTTTGCTGGGTCTAACACGTTTCCTAAGCCAGGTGTGTGATAGAATCGCTAGATCGAAGGAATGCTGAAGGAAACAATCTAGCGAAGGAATGAAGTGAAATGAACAGACTTAAAAGGAAAAGAAGGCGTGATGGAGGGAGTCAGTAGCTGAGGGCAACAAAGTCTATCTATACCTCGCTGGGCCCCACTCCAACGCCTATAAATAGAAGAGCATGCAACACACAAAGAAGGACTCTATCACTTTTTTCTCGCTCACTCTTAGCTCATACACACAACGCACACTTGGGAATGGGAGATCTGGGGTAGTTTGGGTCACGAAGGGGTTCATTTCTTCAGAAGTTTCAGTTGCAACACCGTCCGCGTGTGGGCGAAGATACAATCTCTTTAAATTTCGGTTGTTTTTGCACTTTTGCGGTCGAACTTCACTTTTGGGAGTCAACTTGGCTGTTGATGTTACTTGTTATCCTTTCGCTTCTGTTGATTTGCGTTTATTTGTGATATTTCAAGTTGATTTACGTAGATCTTGCTGCTGAGAGTTTATTTTAACAAGTTTTATGTCGATCTCTGTTTTTATTTTGATGCTGTGGTACTCGATCTGGGAATTTGGTGATAGATCTGTGGTTTGTTGATTTATTGGAGGTTGTCGTTAAAATCTGAAGTTATGAAATGTTTCTGTTGGTTGGAGTTTGTGTCGGATGCTTGGATCCGGAGTGGATTTAGCGGCTGAGGTTGGATCCAAAGTGAGAAAGGGGAGTTGTTGAATGGATTTGAGTTTTCCGCTTGTTTCCTGTTTTACTTCGTCTAGCATCTCTGGATCTGATTAGTTCTTGTTGTTATGCATCAAATTGGTTTAAATTTAGTTTGCTCTGCTCTGATTTCATTCATGTTGTTTTTCTTATGAGTTTTTACGCAATTTGGTTGAAGAAGATGATGTCGCTGTTAGTTAGTACCAGAGTTAGTTATTCTGCCAGCTTTTCGTCCGTACTCTGTTTTTTTCCAGTCATGGTCCCCACAGTCAGTTTGTTTCCCGAGTCTAGGTAATTAGAGTTTTTTAAGATCTAGTGATTGTGCGGTTAATTTTCCTTGCATAGTTTTCTTTGTTGCTTTGCCTAGGTCTAGTTGTTAGCGTAGCCGTTTTAAAATTCCCAAGTCAAGTTTATTTTTTCCTCAACCCAATAAAATGCGTGGCAACAGCCAACCCCAAAAACAAGTCCAAATCCTTGAACACGATTATTACGCATCCATCTCTGTGGGATCGATCCCTACTTCCCTATACTAGGTTTAGTAAAGTGGTTGAGGGTTTTTTGAAAGAGTGCTTTGTGTGTCCGACGACCAGGATTTCCTACGACCAACGAGTTCCTAGACCGCGTGATCTAGTGGATTTGCTGGACCAAGGGAACCTGTTTATTTCCTTCTGTGCGCACCGAGAGGCAAATCCGACTTTCAATAATTTACCGTGGAGGGTACACAGGTTACCTTACACGAATGTCCATCCTCAGAAATAAATATGGGTTCCCTGTAATGATATACTTTCCGAATAATAATAAGTTTCATGAACTGAAAATTCTCAGCATGCAACTAATGCAACTACATATGCAATGAAAACTGATTTAGAAAAAAATTGTGAATAATGTTTTTTTCAGTTTTAAAATGAAAATCCAAACAAAGTAAAATTTTCAAAAATCGAATGTGGTCATGTGGATTGTTGCCAACATGTTTACCCAATAATCTTTAGTTGAATTCAATCTTATCATATTTTATCCATGTGCATTACATATATAACTACATATACGATCCATATTAACTACGAATATAGTTGATGTTAACGATATTCATAAATATTATCTACACATACAAGTCATGTTGTCTACATGTATATTTAATGTTAATTACATATACATGCCATGTAACATGTATGTGTTGATACCTCAATTCTAATTATGTTAAGAGTAAACATACTCTATGTTAACCAAACACACAACCATATTAAAAGCCATGAAACCTGTTAAGGGAAAAGTTCCTCAACGAAAGAATCCGCGTCGAACGTCGCGGGAACCTTTGCCCGTCGATCACTCTGGCATCGAAAACTAGGGTTTGTGCGTTTTCCACAAAAAAAAAAGACTTGAAATCTACTTGATCAAGTGTCTTGCTCCTAATGACTATTGATTGACTAGATCAAGTGACTAAATCTACTTGATCAAGTGCTTCATTTCCAACGAGTAACGAGATAAACTCGGGGAAGTTTGATCAATAACAAAACCCGTGTCAAACAGGCCTACTAAATTGGGACGGGGGGAATATTTATAGTTAGACAATATTTATATATAGATTCTATACTGATATGGAAATCAAATTGTGGAATTATAGGAATTTGAAATAATTCAATTTCTTATTCAAAGAATTTTAGGATACCAAACAAAGGATTGGAATTGTAGGTTTGTAAACAAAATTTAGTTAACTTAAACATATATTCGTTTTTACATCAATATTATAGGTTTTGAATTTAATTTAATAGCAGCTTTCAATTTAATGGCAGTTGACATACAAAACTACACTTTATTATATAGTATTTATATAATATATTTAATTATATATGCTACAGTAAAACGGCCCGACCAGTGGTTGGACCGGTCAGACCAGTTGAACCGTAAACCAGTAGCTTCGTCGGTTCGCTTGCCGGTCCGGTCATAAACTTTCCGAAATGGAAAAATGACTCAACTATAGTGAAACGGAGGGAGTAGTTTTTTTTTTATCTTTTTCGATTTAATTAATAAAAAATTGCACGTGGCAAACAGCTGGTTACGGTTTCGAACCGAAACCGTGAGAATTTACCCGAACCAAAATCGTCGATTATTTAACGTGGTTCGGTTCAGGTTCAAAATTTTTTAAACTGAAACCATGCCGGAACCGCTGGTTCCAAACCGAAACCGCGAAAAAATATCAAAAAATTGTGAAATCAAACCGGAACTACAAAAAATCGACTGTTCAGAACCGTAAATAACCGTTAGAAAACCGTCGGTTCGGAACCAAAACCGAAAGCGGCGATTTTGGAACCGGAATCGTAACCGCGAAACACCCTCGTGGTTCGGTTCCGGTTCAACAATTTCCAAAACCGGAATCGGCAGTTCCGAACCGTAACCGCCGGTTCCTGAACCGTGGGCACCTCTACTTGGGGCTGAATCTAGAGATGCCCACGGTTCATGAACCAGCGGTTCCGGTTTTAGGAAATGTGGAACCGTAACCGAACCGTGAGGCTATTTCACGGTTTCGGTTTGAAAACCGGTGGTTCCAGTTCCGGTTTCGAACCGGTTTTTAGACGATTTTTTTACGGTTTCGCGGTTTTCCAGCGGTCACGGTTCCGGTTTGGAACCGGCGGTTCCGACACGGATTCGGTTCCGGAATTTTGGAACCTGAACCGAACCACGGTTCCAAAAGTGACGGTTTCGGTTCGATTTAAATCTCATGGTTCCGGATCGAAACCGAAACCGTCGGTGACGGTTCCACGGTTAACTGCCTGAACTGAAAACCTTGGGCATCTCTAGCTCAATCTTGGTCGGGGTGAAGGATGTTCTAATTAAAGCGTGGGTCACGAATATATTCTTTTAAATAAGAAATATGTAGATAATGTGAGGTGGGCCTAGTAGTCAAATCAGAAAGTCCAATATATGATTTGGGCTGAGACCAGCTCTAAATGGAAATGTCTCCAATTCCAAACTTTCGATACCTTGATTTGACAACCATGGATTCTGGAATTATTCTTCTTTCATTTTCATTCTGTGAGGAGAATTTTGGTGAGGGTATATTAATTTTGATCCATTATTGGCGAATTGTTCGTTATACTAAGCTTGTTTGACACAATCATAAGTCGTAAAGTAATTTATTTATTCTATATTATTATAAAATTTATTTACTTAAGTATCACTCATCGTCTCAAAATAGGTGACTAACAACATATACTATGTCTTCACATAAGCATAATTGCAGAAATAAATCCTACTAATAGTTACGAAATGTACTATTCAATTTACTATATCCCAAAAATATTTCTCGAGTTAGTGTGCGGCAAGCTCTCATGTGTAAGTAGTAACATCTATTGTTAAAATACAAGTAATAACAATAATATTTGTAGAATAGGAAATACAATTATATTATGTGGAGTACTAGAAAGATTCACGAAATCATAATCAGATTTAATAATAATGATAAAACTATGTCTCAAATTAAAAATAATGTACACTACTTTGATACCAAAAATCTGAACACACCCAAATAACTAAATTATATGGAGTTGTGTGATGTGTTTCTTATAATAGAGTAGGCATAGGAATCAATTATTATAAATAATAAAACATACTTCAACTTAAATTGTACTCCAATATATATGTTTAAAATAATTATTATTTAAAATTATTTATATTCAAAATAATAATTGTAGATATGATTTATTATTAATATTTATTGTGTTGGAATCCACGAGTATACCAATTTATGGATATATAAGGGCATTTACAATGGTGGCTGATCGCAAGGGCCGAGTATCGACCACCCCATAAGCTCTCAATGGCCTCCATTGGAGCAAGGGTCAATCTCCACCCACCATATGCTCTGCCCCAAAGCCGATGGCGGATCGCCTCATCAGACGATCCGCCATCGGCATGGGCCCTGAGATAGGCCCCCATTGCGGGGCGCAGGGGCCGATTTTCAATTTTTTTTAAAAATAATTTATTAAATTTCTTCCTCTATAAATACTCATCCTTAATTAGGTGTGAGAGAAAAATGTAAGTAGAGAATTAATTTATTATGTATTTTAATTTAAATATTTTGATATTGACATTGAAATTAAAAGAAAATAGTGTTGATGTGGAAATGAGATATGCTTTGTGATGGGCTCCCCTCGTAGAGAATGGGCTCTGAGATAGATGTGGCATGAGAAAATGAAGATAGGCTCTAAGATGGGCTCCGAGATAGATGTGGCATGAGAAAATGAAGATAGACTCTGAGATGGGCTCCGGATTTAAGTCTCCCATTGCGAGTGCTCTAAAAGTAATAAAACAATATCGAAGATATTGAATCTGATATCCTCTCACATAGATATATTGAATAGTATTAATAATTAAAATCCAAATGACCAATTTATTTGAACTAATCGATTAGACTTATTATATATACTTTTCATGTATAAAAAAAGAAAAAAATTTATACTTTTCATGTGAAAAAAAAAATTTATACTTTTAAAAGGAAAACAATCGGTTGTTGTACTTGAAAATTGAATTTCATACAGATCTAAAATGATACTAGTATCTTATATCCATTGAAGTGATAGAAACTAAAATATAGTTAGTCTTCTAGGGTCCCCATTACACTTTGCAAAATTATTCTACAACAAATTTGTCTGAGTGTCTCATGCACATCAATATATATTCACTTTCAATAATCATAACCTTCGAGACCATGAGACAAGTGTGGGTCGACTTTGCTAATGTTTCAAACTTTCAATTTTGACATATATACACACGCATTTGGCACATCAATTTCCAGCTGCATAATTCAGTTTCTTTTTTATGTGCTCTTCATATTGACGTGTGGTTAATTCTGGGCCTGACAAACTTAAATCTTTTGAGTTGTAAAGTAGTTCCATTTCATTATTTACAAAAGCATTAATTAAATAGGTTGTTGATCTAAAACATGCTCAACAAAATTGGGGGAAGGATAATGTATATATTATATAGTGTTATATAAAGTGGGAATTCAACTATTCAATTCAACATAGAATATTAGGAACTTAAGCTATTATTTCTTGAGCAGAAACTGGCCAGATATTGGGTTTTGTAGGATGCCCCTAAATTTTAGTTTATAAATGTGATTTATGGTGCTTAGAAATTCAACAAATGAATGATTGAGGAAGGGCAATCTTGTGTCAGATTTGAATTCATAAATCACAATCCAAGCAAGCTCTGATTAAAGGGTTATGTCTACCACCTTACAACACTTATATATGGTGTCCCGAATGATAATGGTACGAGCTAGTGACACAACATATATACAGGTACTACTAGATAAGATAAATAAGACCATGTGATGGACAAGTGAGCAAAATCAAATCCGAACCCTAGCATTTCAGATGTGAACTTAAACTGCTAGAAATTAAATCATGAGTTAGCAATTGATCACATCTCATAACGAATATATGTTGTATTGAATATGTTATTTATCGTTTGATTGTTGTCTGATCTATGGTAAGATGTTGTTTAATTGGATTATTTTAAGGTCATAGTTATTCTTGTTTGATCTTCTGACTATTTTTGCCAATAATAATTATAAAAATGAAAATTGACTCAAATTTGAAGTTTGAAGTTTTGTGTTCAAGTGAAACGACTGAATGCACGCCTCAAGATTAATAACAAGCATGTGATTTAAGCACCACCCTAATCAATTAAGTGCATTGCCTCTTCCTCTTTTGGGTTGGAGAAAAATTAAGTTTAACACTTGTTGAATTATTGATCTTTTAACATAATTGTCTCTAGCTATGCATAATTACAGTATTTTGTTGAACTATTGAGTATTGACCTTTTAGTGGACGTATCACACATTAAACACATCCAGCATAACTATAATTGAATACCCAAACTATCACAGTCCTAAATTCCAAAATTGACTAATGAAGGATTAGGTTGCTCATTAGACAATAAAAAATAGACATTGTTTTGATGCTAGCTCATATCATATATTCTACGTTATCATTTGACAAACCACAAAATCTTCATGTGACCAGAAATTGAATTTCAGTACATTTTGTAGTTTTGTGATATTTGGGATATATTACTGTAGGGGAGTGTTATATTGCCAACTCATAACTTAATTGTTAACTACAACTAAATAATAGCCATTAGATATTTAAATTAAGGGCTTAGATCATTAATGCCTAAATGTCAATACGATCAACTAAAAACGTCAATAAGGTCATAGGATTAATTCCAAAAAATATCAATAAGGGTATTAATGTCAATTAACTACATGTTTAGTTATAACTAACTTTTAAAAGAAATCCTAAAACTTTAAATTCATGTAACATATATCAAATTAAAGATAATTTCATAAGGATTGCAACGATATCCTACATGCATATGTTCCGACGTCAAAATTTGAAAAAAAATTCAAAATTTTTTAATTTTTTCGTACAAGCAGAAAAGTCAACATATTATATAAAATATGTCAATATAATACATGTAGAATGTCAATATAAGCAATGAGTTAACATTCTTATAGCATTGTGTTGACATTCTCAAAGCATTATTTACGAAACACTATATTAATATTTTCATCCAAAACCCTAATTTGGAGTTTTTTTTATCTTTTTTTATTTTATTAATAAAAACGAAAATTACACGTGGCAAATTGTAGACCACACGTTTTCTAAAATCCTATGGCCTTAAATTAGTTGTAGTTAGCAATTAAATTATGAGTTAGCAATTGACCACTCCCCTATTATTGTAATTATGGATAGTTCAATATATTTTTCCTTGTCAATACTTTGATTATTTGATTCTAATTATGTATAGTTATAACATTTTCATAAAAAATCTATAGTCAGATTATTGCTAAAAGAAAAGCTCAAGCCCAAAAAAGGCGAACAAGCATCAACAACCATCTAAGAACCTCACAACACAAACAAAGACAAATTCAAAAGAGTCCAAAAGACCCCTTAGCCAGCAAGGCTAGTTCTAAAGAAGGACGAAATGTGTCACCCCATTCGTGTCTCTAATAACACTTATATATTCTATCGGTGAAGTAACAAGCCTTTATTACGTGAGAAATCGCAGAGCTCTCAATCGCTCATACTCCCTCTTTGTGATAGCTCGGCTACTATAATCTTCCTCAATTATCAATAGAATTTCCAATTTTTGTTTTTTTGATTATAGCATAAGAGTATTAGTGAGTTGTTGAATTGTGTAAAGCTAAAGAAAATTGGGAGAAATATCAAATACTACTACATAGTGTAGCTCTACACAATGTTTCAAAGTAACAAACATTATTTGATTGGAAGTAAGCAAGACCAAGGGACATATGTCGCACTCAAACAAGAATGGCTTGTCCAAGATATTCCCACAACCTATCTATCCATCTCTCTCTCCCTCTCTCGTGTGAGATTAGATTCCCTTCTTTCCTCCTAACAACTTGATATTATATTGTCTGTTGGACCATGTATTATGTAGTGGATTTTCTTCCTCTTCCCTTTCAAACTTTATACTACTACACAATCTTGGTAATGGAGTATTACGTTTAAACAATAGCTTGGTAATCTTAGTCATCTAATCTTTGAATTAGGCGATCTTGACAGGACTAGTTGAATGTTTGTTTGCATTTGTAATTTGCAGATTTCACTTCCACAGTCAAAATCAGATTTCTGCCTTTATTTTCAGACTTTTTGCTATTTTTTATGTATATGTAGGACCATTCTAATTGATGTATGATGAATAAGCAAGCTAAGTGGAGGGCAGAATGGACCATGCCACTTTGTGCTACTATTATTTGTCTTTTTTATATTGATAGCCTAGTTCTTCAAATTAATTGTGTGTTTATTTACTTTTACGTAATTAAGATTGAAAAGAAAATCCATATAAAGAGTTGAATACTTGAGAATTAAGAAGGTATGGTAGTTAGAGTTTTCAATTTCAAAGCTTTAATTAAGAGAATTAAATGAAGCCAAATTAGGACACGACATAAACCTAGAAGCCAAATTGAGGTGGAGAAAATGATGATTTTGCCTTATTATAAAGTCCAAAAGAAATTTGGCATTTATGAATTAGGGTGACACCACCTTCTCAATCCTCACGCGTGCTTAACTTTGTTTGCATAAATACACTGTCTAAATCTCTCTCTCATTTTTGTCTTTCCGCAAGAACCGATTTCTTTTGCTTTTATGTGTAAATAGTAAATACATGTGCTACACAGTGAATTTGTTTACGAATGATTAGATGACTGCTTAAAGCGTTTAATCACATTTGATTTTCATAATGCATTTATAAAAAAAAATTGGTATCTCTCGTTCTAGCCTTTTCGTTCGGTTGAAATATTTGCATGCGTATCTTTTCACTTCTAATCATTTTCTCTGTTCAAATGTTGGCTGCACTATTTCCATGAGGAGCGTTTTAGTACTTGGTGCTCTCTCCGTCCCAACTAAATTAGAGTCATATTTTTTTTAGATATCCAAATAAAGTTGAGTGATTTATTTTGATAAAAATTAAAATATCTAATCATTATTATTTTATTTCATCACCTACTTTACTATCTCTTTATCTTTCCTATCTCATTCTTGTTTTGTACTTTTAAACACAATTTCTTAATTTCTGTACTCAAAAGTTTTGACTCAACTTAATTGAGACGGAGAAGTATAGTATTTAGTTTTCACATTATTTTGGGACTTTTAATTGCAATAATATACTGTAATACTATAAATTTTATGGAACTATAACATTTTTAATTTTTAGCAATAAAAATACTATTATAGTTTAACTTTTTTAAAACCATATAAAGTTTATAAATTCGGGTGATGCGCTATTTTCAACAATTTCTGTATACTTTTATGGGCTTTGGATCCTCTATGTAGGATTTGGATCCTCTGCTACTCAAAGCTACAGTAAGGTGTACTATTCCAAATGACACAATATATAATTAAATAATAATAATAATCTTAATTTTTTAAAATTAAATATAATGTTGTGAGGAATAAAACATCCTTCTTAGCTTTTAGCATAGCAGGAGATTCAAACCCACTCTTACGAGTCTTTTCAATTGTGATTATACTTTAGAGCATCCTCATCCATGCTCTTAGCTAAGAGCACGGAGGTGGGCCCGGACCCACTTTTACTCCTTGTCCTTAGCTAAGAGCACAACACCCACATCCGTGCTCTTAGCTAAGGACAAGCTCAAGGGTCCCACCATTCTATTATTCAATTTAAATACTCCAATTATTAAAAACATTTCAAAATTATAAAAATACATTAAATAATAAAAATTACATAATTAAAATCCTAAAAAATAAAAATTACATAATTAAAATACTAAAAAATAAAAATACATAATTAAAATCCTAGAAAATAAAAAATACATAATTAAAATCATACAAATTAAAAATTACACACGTGGAAGACTGTGGAAGACTAGTCCTCTATGCCCAATTGCCTCTTGAGACCCCGGATCATTTGCTCATGTGTTGCAAGTTGATCCGGAGTCATCCGAGACGTATCGTTCATATAGAGTTGACTCAAGATGGCCCACAACGTGTTGTTCGGGGGTGGAGGAGGCACAAAGGGAACAGGGGGGGGCGGGGGCGGATGGAGTCGAGGCGCGACGGCGGGGCGGTTGGCCGCCGCCTTCTTCCTTCCTTGCGGGCGGGCACTGCTCGGGCCAGCGTCGGGGCTACCCAAGTTAGCTCCGGCAGCCGGGTAGCCACATCATCGGAGGCGCCGTCGGATAGGGCAACCGACCTGGACCGTTTGCTGTAGGAGCTGGAGGAGGATGCTGCTATGCCGCCCCTATACTTCGGATGTTGGCGCCCCTCCGCCAACAATCGAGGTACTTGAACGGTTTGAACTCCTCCCGTTGGTATGCCACCAAGGCGGCAGTGATGATGTCGAGCTCGTTCGTGCCGCTCCCCGCCGACCACTCTTCCTGGAGGTAAATCCCCTGGAACTTCCCGATTGCCTCGTTGCATCTGAAGATGCAATTGCGAACCATACTATCATTGCGATATATGGTTCCCGCCGGCCGGGTTTCATTGTAGAGGCGAGTGATGCGCCACCAATAAGTTTCCCCGGTTTGGTTCGTGCCGACGTCCGGATCTTCGGAGACTGCCAAGTAGGCTTTGAACATCGTCATCATCTCACCCGGAGTGTACGGGGTGCGGGTGCCACGAACAGGAGGAGTGAGGGTCGAACCAATCGTGGTTCCAACCGCGATTGCCGGAGGGGTGATCGCCGGAGCCGGACATTGTGTAGTGTGGTGGGAATTTAGATGAGAGAGTATGAGGAAAAAAGATGAGAGAATGTAGATGATGATAGAATAGATAATATATGAGAATGTGATTTTTTTTGTGTTGGAGTGAGGGTATTTATAGATGAAAATGTGAATTTTGGGGAAAAAAATTGAAAAATAAATTAAAAGTGGGTAGAAAACGGATATATTTTTTTGGGAAGTGGGAAAATATTTTTTTTATTTAAAAACATTTTTTAAAATAAATTTCGAATTTTTTTTAAAAAAAAAATAAAAAAACGAAATTGCCAACGGCTATGCCGTTGGCCAATCAGAAGCTGCCACGTAATGGTGCTCAGCGGCACGGACGTGCTCTTAGCTAAGAGCAGCGCCGTGCCGCTGGCACGGACGAACGAGCACCGTCCCTGCTACCGCTGCGGATGCTCTTAAGATTGATATATTTGTGACCAAATATGAATTGGAACGATCCGGGAAGCAAAATGATATCTTTGTCTTTTATTTAATCCTATGTTGCGAATAAAATATTTGTATGGTCAAATTAATTTCTTTTTGTTTAAACTCAGTAAAAGGTATACACCTCTCCTTTGTGAAAATATGGCAGCTTCAATGAAATTTGAAGCCAATGTTATGATTGAAAATTAAGTCATTCTCAGCTACATATATTCTAATTAAATCTTGATTATAATTAATAGTAGCAATTAACAATTTTTAACTAAAAATTATCAATCATATTTGAATTTAATTCGGTAGATTCAAAAAAAGATATTATGCTTTTAAAATATTGGGTATGAAAAGCTCAGTTTCGTGGACAGCATGATATGTATGTTAATGATGAGTTTCAGTAGTGGTATAACGAGACTTCTGCAACTACCAAATATATTTACACATGTTTTCTAATTTATATTAGTAATTTAACAAACATACCATAAATAACAAACACGTAGTGTTATAAATTAGATCTTGGTACACGCATTAAAGCATTTTATAAATTAATACTAGTAAATAGTTTGTTTTATTTAAAAATTAATACAAGTTATTTGAGTCAATGAAACGGGTTAAGTCTTCAAATCAGAACTCAGTTTAATTTAAATAAACAACTAAACATTAACAATAACTACGGAATATATAATTTAAAAATAGTAAACAGCTTAATTAAAAATCATGAAGACATCTAAATTAAAATTGAAAAAACACATAATTTAAAACTCTTATTTACTTATGTGATAAATTGGTCTCTAAGTTCAGCAAGCATCTCTTGATACCCATAGTCGGCTCTCCTCGATCATCGACTAGGTATCTCGTGCTAGATACAACTTCAATTTGTACTAGGAGTAGTATTTTGTGACAACATTCTAACAAAACATTTTGATTTTGGTTTTTCTCAAGGATCGGGTCATCAGAGTCGTATAGTAGATTCAGGCCAACAACTTTGACTCATCATATAAGTACTTCTTGGTACCGCCACTTTCAGTTGGCTTATTCCCTTTTAACATTGCCCAAAAGCCTTATGGTGCCATGTTAGAGTCTTTGTAGTCTTTGACATTGAATCCCGACAACGGATAGGAGATATCGTTTAACCACGACAACATACGAGACATGATATTGTCAAGTTCTATGTTCTAACTTGTTGATGGAGCTGGATCCTAATCTCTTTGCCGAATATAATTGTTGACATCTTTTCGTGTGTTGGGGTCGAGATTGGAATCTTGATTGTTGGGATTGATTTGAGACAAAATAAAGATTGGAATAATGAAAATGGGGCCGAACATAATTGTTGAAACCTTAGTCGTATTCCATTTCTGATCATCTCACGTTACGTGAGTAATTTCCATTCATTATTTATTCTATAATTTCATAGTTACTTAACTATTAAACACTATTTATCTTAAATCTCATGCAGAAAGAAATGACTCAAGTAACATGAAAAACTGATACTACCTCTGTTATGGCCTAATTGGGACGTTTCTATTTTGGCACATAAATTAGGTAGTGGTGTTTATTTAATTAAATTATTAACAGTAAAGTAATAGAGAAAATAAAGTGAGAAATAGAAAGAAAGAATAAAGTAAAAGAGATGATAAAGTAAGAAAGATAAGATCTAAGAGGGTAAAGTAGAAGAGATGAGAATAAAATAGGAGAGATGAGTGAGTTAATATTACTAAAATAAAAAGTCTCACTTAAGTTGGGATGTACCAAAAAGAAAAACGTCTCACTTTAGGATGAGACAAAGGGAGTTAGTAATTTTATTGAATAGTAGTATTATTTTTTTTGAAATTCTTCCAACTCCAAAATTACTCAAATAATGTGAAATGAAGATAATAATTGAAAAGAACAATTTTTTTACAAAAAATTCCACAAACCCCATGTCCGTTACTGCGTGGGCACCCATCTCATCTTGTAATGTTCAGGGTTGGATCGTACCTCTAAATTGGGGTATCCCTCCTTATGACAATTGTATCCCTTCTAATGACAGCCGAAGGACTAATCTCTTGTGTTAAGTGTTTAGAGACTGATTAAATAATTTACTCCATTTATATGGATAAAGATCGAACCTTTGAACTCATGCTTAAGGCATGGATGATGTGTTAAACCACTAAGCTAACTATGTTGGTTCAGTTTTCCTTATTTTCGTTATGAATAGTCTAACATGCATTCCGTCTCGTTCTTTGTTTTATGAATTAAGTGAAGAAAATAAAATAAAAAGAGAAAAAAATAAAGTGAGCAATATTTTTATTTTTAAAAATATATCATTTAAAATAAAATATTACAATAAAAAAAAATGGTACAATTAAAATGGGACGGTAGGAGTATTATCGATAGAAAACGGCAGAAGTAGGAAATTGTAAAATAGTGATGGATGATGAATATTAATTGGTAGTGAATGAGAGTAAGAAGAATTAGTAGAGCAATGAACATCCCCCGCAGGCTGCAGCCGTGTTATTACTTTCGGTGCTGCCCACCCACATGTGACCTATATATACACTCTACCTCACTTATTTTTCAAATAAATATGGTTTCATTACATGCCAACACGCATCTCCATATTCCGATTTCAACACCCAAATAAGCACACAATTATAAAAAATAGATAAAGCAAACTACTAATTACATTTGATTACTCCTCAAAACACTATCACCATTATCTCTAACCCCCCTCTGCCATTTCAACAAACAGTTGGCGTGCATCTTCTCTTCTTTATGTGTTGAGATTAGAATGATGGGCATCATTTGGGGCTGGATTGCCGCCGCCCTCCTCCTCCTCTCCGCCGCCTCCGCCGATCCCAACGACGAGCGCTGCCTCACCCACCTCAGCGAGTCACTGCAGGATCCCCTCAGAAATCTCCAGAACTGGACCAAATCCACCTTCGCCAACCCTTGCCAGGGATTCACCTCCTTCCTCGAGGGCGCCATCTGCAACAACGGCCGCATCTACAAGCTCTCTCTCTCTAACCTCTCTCTCAAGGGCTCCATTTCCCCCTTCCTCTCCAATTGCACTAATCTCCAAGCACTCGACCTCTCCTCCAATCAGCTCTCCGGCCCCATCCCGCCCGACCTCCAGTATCTAGTCAACCTCGCCGTCCTCAATCTCTCCGCCAATCACCTCTCCGGCGACATCCCCCAGCAATTAGCCCTCTGCGCCTACCTCAACGTCATCGATCTCCACGATAACCAGCTCTCGGGGCTAATTCCGCAGCAGCTAGGGCTCCTGGTGAGGCTCTCCGTCTTCGATGTCTCAAACAATAAATTATCCGGTCCGATTCCGTCGTCGCTGGGGAACCGGAGCGGCAACTTGCCCCGCTTCAATGCCAGCTCATACGCCGGGAATAAAGGCCTCTACGGCTACCCCTTGCCGCCGATGAAGAGCAGCGGGCTCTCCGTCCTCGCAATCGTCGGGATCGGGCTCGGCAGCGGGCTTCTCAGCTTGATCCTAAGCTTCACCGCCGTCTGCGTTTGGCTGAGAGTGACTGATAAGAAATCGGAAAACGATGAAGGCAAAATCAGCCAGCTTATGCCCGATTACTGAGATCGCCATTCATTAATTGCTCGGATTTGATTGAATTTTGCAGGTATGCTTCTTCTTCTTTTTTTTTTGTTTCTTTTTTTTCCCCTTTTTAAATTGTTAATGGGGATTATTATTGTAATTGGGTAGGTTTAGCCATTGCATTGTTGCTTCTATCTTCTCTTCATCTTGTGATTCTTTTCCTATGTTTAATTAATCAAGCTTAGTAATTTTCTAGTACAAATATGTAAAGCAATGAATGAATTTTGGAGTTTTCAATGCCATCTCTCTCTCCCAGCCTGAAATGTTGGGTCCATAATTGAAGGTAAGAAGTTATCATCTAACCTTACATGGAAATATCTCCTTTTCCACTCTACCAATTTCTTCTTCTTTCCTTTTCAATTTCATTCCATCCATAAGCTTTGTTAATTTTGTAAATTCAATAAAATAACTATTCAGTCCATATTTTCTTGTGGAGACATTCAGTCAACTCTTTTATGATTTCATCATGTTTATTGTTTCTGGAGCTTATCTGTTCCCTTTCTTTTTCATTCCTTTTTCTATTGCATTGTAATGTAATGAGAGTACATGAATTTTGGGGCCCACTGTACATGTTAATTTTGTTTTTTTTAATGGGTTATTTCTACATAGGTTAAATTGAATTGGAAATGGGAATTGAAAAATTAATCAAATTGTTTAATTTAATTCGATATGGGTTGCTTTTGATGTCAATTTGCGTTTGGTTTAGCTTTTTATTTGTGTGTGGAATCACGATGTAGATTTGATGGGTCTAGTTTTGTGGCCCAAAAGCGTAAATTGATGTAATTTTTACTTTAAAAAAAATGAATGCCTATGGAGTGTACACGATTATAAATATAGTTTAAAGAATGATTTTTTTGGATTTGTGGATTTGTGGTGTTATTCTTTTATGTTTGGTGCAAATTAAATAAATGTAGAACGTGTTCTTCACTATAAAAAATTAAAAGTTCCGAATATCTATAAAAGTTCGATATTTTTCAAATTTCTATAATTTTAACATCTATTGCGTTTGGACAAAAATATGTTTTGGATTCTCCAATCCCAAACCACGTTATTTATTCTGAGTTATAGTAATATTCCGTATTTCTCGCATCGCAAATATTTTTTGTGTAGTTTGAGGTATAGTATAAATCACTTTTATTATTAGTAAATGAACAAAAAAATGAAAAAAAATATATAGATCACTTTTTTAGCTTGGGAGAAGGTGAGCAATGTAGTTTGATCAAACTAGACAAATTAGGAGTATTTCTTATTTAATCACGAAAATTGAGCTATGTGAAAGTATATATCTAAAATAAAATACTATGCATAGTCGATGTACGACTCTTGCAAATTGTAGTTAGACAATGTTTTCTGATTTTCTCAGAATACACACAAATAATAATAAAAGCAAGTATTTGTGAAATTAAAAATGTAGGTATAATTTTTTTAAAAAAAATTATTGAACCTTTTGATTAACAGCGAAGAGCAAAGCTGATTAGCTGTTGTTAAAGGAGCAAGAAGTTCGGTTTAGGCATATGATTGAGGTTGGTGGGTTAGTGGCTACTTTGGTTTGTCATGATTTTAATGATCTAAATTGCTTTGACTTCAATTATTTTGCCGTGGTTCATGAAACTTTATCACATGTCTCATAGGCATGCTCAACGTCATGCTTAAGCACGCGTGTGGTTGTCCAAAATTAGGCCAGTTAAATCTGGGTATCCGATCCCGAATTTTCCAAAAACTAATGATCCGAAACTGATTTTGGGTATCCAGATATCTGACTCGGGTATCCAGTCCCGAAAAATTGGGTATCCAATCCCGATTATGAATTGTTTTTTTAGAAAAGTAACTACTACAAACTTGTAGTTCGAATTGATACAAACTTGAAGTAGTTCGAATTTAAAAGAAAATAACTAGAAACTTTTAGAAATACAAAATTCATGTAACATCTGAATAAATTATTTAAATATTAAATAACATATACTCCTTCCGTTTGCTATTAGGAGTCTCATTTTTTGGCAGCACGGGTTTTAAGAAATGTTAAGAAAAGTGGATGGAAAAAAGTTAGTAGAATATGAATACTACTTGTATATATATTAGTTTTAAATGAAATGTAGTGGAATGAGTTAGTGGAAGATGTGACCCCATTACAACTTAGGGTAAAAGTGAATCGGGACTCCTATTCGCGGACGGACTAAAATGAAAAAACGGGACTCCTATTCACAGACGGGGGCCCATTTGAGTTCGGCACAAATTTTAAGAAATGTAAAGGAAAGTTGATGAAAAAAAAAATGGTGGAATGTGGATCCTACTTTTATATACTATTAGTTTTATAATAAAATGTAAATGAAAAATGTTAGTTGAATATAGGGCATATTATCATTTATGGAATATTTCAATCGGGACTCCTAAAGTGAGACACCAAATATGGTTATCAGGACTCCTAAGGTGTGATGGAGGGAGTATTTTTTAGAAAATTAACTATAAACTTTTAGAAATACAAACCTTTAGTTCGAATTTGATACAAACTTAAAGTAATTCAAATTTAAACGAAAATAACTAAAAAAACTTTTAGAAATAAAAAATCCAATAAATTTTTTAAAAATTCAAATAACTTATTGGAGTTTATCTCTCAATTTATCTCTCAATGAGTTTAAATTTAAACTCATTGAGTTCAATGGATGCCAAACTCATTCCAATCATTTAAAAAATAAATCCAATTAATTATAATCAAATAAAAAAATGAATTTACAGATTAAAATTAATTTCATTAGAATTCTTACCACTCCCAACACATTCAGAACAACTCTTATTTGGTTCTTATCAATGTATGAAGTTTTCATGGACACATATGTTGGTAGGGTATACATAAAATAATTAAAGCAAATCATGCTTTAAGTCTATTAGAAGCTTGCTTATTCAAATCTCACTGGATCACCAAAAATCATGACAATACTCTATAAATAAGGAAAGAGAAACAGATCACAGTACTCCAATCTTGTACTGCATGAAAATTTTGAAATTCCCTTTTTGGAATTTTTAAAAAGTTCATTCTTTTTTATATGTACTATGATATTCTCCCTCCGTTCCACAGTAATAGAGACGTTTCGTTTTGAGCTCTTATTTTGAAAAAATGATAATAAATAGTTAAAGTAGAGAGAGAAAAGTAAGAGAGAGAATAATGTAGTGAAGAGTCTTATCTACAATATTCTTTCTCTTACTTTACTTTTTCACCACTTTAACTATTTATTATTATTTTTTCAAAATGAGTGCTCAAAACGAAACGTCTCTGTTACTATGGAACGGAGGGAGTATAAGAGCATCCGCAATGGTCGGCTAGCCGATTTCCGCGGCGCTGGCCGATCAGCTAGCCGAACCATCGGAGGCGGCCGCCGCGAAATCGGCGAGCCGATCGCCGTGGGCGGGCCGATCGCTCGGCGCTAGCCGATGCGCTGGCCGCCATTGTGGCGGCCCGATCGGCCAGCGCCGAATTTTGTTTTTTTTTTCAATTCTTTTTTTTAATTCTTTTTTTTTAAAAAAAATTTAATTTTTTTTTTAATTTTTGAAAAACTATATAAATGAGGTTTTTTCTATCTCTAAATTTCTGTACAAAAGCAACATCTAGCGATGGACAACAACAACTAGCCCAATATAAAATTAAGACCTAAAACAGAAACATGTCATACCGTCGGGTAGGGGTGTGCATTCGGGTTTCGGTTCGATTTTTTGCCCAAACCGAACCGAACCCGAAAAACCGAATTTAGGCTAAAATCCAAACCGAACCGAAACCGAAAACCGAAAAACCAAAAACCGAAAAATCGAAAACCGAACTTAAAAAACCGAACCAACCCGAAAAAACCGAAATTATATGAAAAACCGAAAAACCGAATATCCTAAAACCGAAAACCGAAAATCAGAGGGAAAAAAAAGCATAGGAAGTTACAAACCATGACATAACAAATGTCAACCAAAATAAACTAATAAAATTCCATGATACTAGTTACTAAATCCACAACATAATA
Source organism: Salvia hispanica (assembly GCF_023119035.1). Lineage (NCBI taxonomy): Eukaryota > Viridiplantae > Streptophyta > Magnoliopsida > Lamiales > Lamiaceae > Salvia > Salvia hispanica. The sequence goes on along the minus strand of NC_062965.1, from coordinate 13,438,537 downwards.
TAACAAAAAAGTCCATTCTAAGTCTTCAATAGTTTCTACATATTATATCAAAATAAATCTAAAATGAAATTCATGACAAGTCATCAATATCTTCCAAGTTTCAACAAATAATGGAAGATTGATTAGTTTGTTGAATCTTGAGTAGACATCAATGCAATACCTACACAAAAAAGAGATATATAAGTAAGGTATATTGATAAAAATGACTTACAACATATGATTTTGTTAAAAACTGGTACTATTTCGGATGAAAATAGATAAGTGGCAGTAAGTAATGTGTTTAAATGTACTCTTTGCTACCTAAACTAGCAAATGTTGTCGGTTAATCTGTAAAACTCATGTCATAATATAAATAAAATAATCAATAACTATAAACTTAAATGCATAAAACATTATAAGTTTAAATACCTTGCTTAATCTTTTTTAGATCTCCTTTTTTAGATCTCCTTTGTCTTGAGGATCCTCGGATGGAGTATCTTCAATTGCATTATTTTATATGGTATCTCCAACCGATTAACATTCATTACTTAGCATCTATAAGAGACATATAGAGATACTTGGCAATCAATTTGCAACTTAACAATACATAAATTACATTAAAATTAATGAATAAACTTACATTACAACTTGATGCTGAATAATCTATGTTGTAGATTGGAGAAAGGCGATCTACTTTTTACTTACTGAAATCTGAAATACAAAATAAAATTGTCATAACAATTGGAGAAATACTAAAATCTGGAAATTAAGATAAAAAAAAGTTAATCTTCAAGTCTAATTCTTATAAGTCAATTCACAGTAGTATAAATGTATAATCTAAGAATAGTTATGGTAAAAAGGTAATCCTGGAGTAGCTTTCTTGCCAAATGTTTCTTTAAACAACTAAACAGTTACCTAATTCCATTAGATGGTAAGGGCGAAGTTAATGAAGAAAATTACTCCAGAAAAAAAAAAGCGCTACTGGAGAAATAGGCAAATAACTAACAACAAATAACTAACAATCAAGTAATCAACTTCTCATAAATCTGAACAATTGGGCAAATGGGTCACATGAGTGTGCAATTGAAGGTGTAAGTAGAGTTTTACCTAAAGCTAGAGCCGTGAAGACGATGGCTTGAAGTTGTGGAGGGGCGACAGCGTGGTGCTTGAGGACTGAGGGGCGACGGGCCAGGGTTCTCTCTCTGACGGCGTGGAGGTGCGCCGGGCCGGAGCTGGCTGCTGGAGGGGTGGCAGTTTGGTGTTGGAGAGGTGGAGAGATTTAGGGTTAGAATGAAGGAGGAGGCGGCGGGGGGAGTATTAACAGAATCACTCACGATGGTTGATGTTTTAGCATTTAGGGTTTTATTTCTAAATATAATTAAATAATGATATATATATTTTATATATATATATATATATATATAATTCGGTTTTTCGGTTTTTCGGTTTTTTTCTTCGTCCGAACCGAACCGAACCGAAAAACCGAAATTTTCAATTGTTAAAACCGAACCGAACCGAAAAACCGAACAAACCGAACTGAATTTCAAATTTTCGGTTTGGATCGGTTCGGATATTCGGTTTTCGGATTTTTTGCTCACCCCTACCGTCGGGTGGCTAGCGGCAAACTATAACAGATTCAAGGTGGCTCGTGTGTGGAAGCCCGGATTTTTTTTTATTATGTTATTTTTATGATTTTTAGTTAATGTACTTTTTTTTTATTTAAATAAAATTAATGAATTTTCCCGTATATGTCTCGTAAATTTAATTCGGTAATTTAATCGTAATTTTAATTCGGTAATTTAATCGTAATTTTAATTCCGTAAATGTAGTATATTTTGAATTATTTTTATTGCGGCTGGCCTAAATCTGATGTGGCAGATGGATTTTTTAGTGTTGCTAACATGGCAGGAGAGAGAATGACTAGCCTATTACTGACCTATTACTGGCCTATGTACCATTGCGGATGCTCTAATGCAGTGCATGTAGGTTTCAAAGTTTTGAAAGTTTATTACCCATACAATAATCAACTTTTGAGTAGGGGCAATTAGCTAGAAGATTCAAAGTTGAATCCAACCGGTAAAGTGACACGAGTTGAAAGCATTTGTCTATAAAAAGAAGATCAACATAAAATGTATTGGCAACCTGTTGGAAATAAATCAAGGAAATATGCTGAAATCAATTAATTCATTAATTGATTACGGTGAATGTGTAATTGATTGTAATTATATTTTCCTGATTTATAGCTAGGGTAAATCTTATCGTAAGTAATATATTCTTCAGCCTATTTAGGCGTGTATAATCCCACATAATGATATACAAGTTGAATACAATAAAAAGTATATTGTTCAACACTGTATTGCGTTGCAGAATAAATACAATTTCGTGAATCAACTTGAAATTTTTTGAAAATCATCCTATGAAAGCTTCATAAATCGGGGATTTTTTATATATCCCCAATGAGTATTCCATGCTTCCAAAAAAGTAAAGCTTGTAGATGGAATCGAGAGTATTCACTATTTAGGGGTGTTATTGGACCTTTTAATCTTTTAAGCGTTATAGCTAAGTGATAGTTGAATCATTTTATTTTATTTACTCAAAAATAAAATAATGAAATATATTTTTTTGAAATAAGAAATAATATAATTATATGGATTCTAAAATACCATACTAAATACTAGATAGAGATACAGGCAATATCAAATCCATACTCAGGTATCCTAATTTTATGAAAGTCTCAACTTTGAAAAGAGAATACTATTATCATCTATCTATACATATATAAAGGGGAAGTTTTGGGGGTATTTATGGAATTATCAATGGGAGTTTTGGGAGTATTTTTGGAATTACAATACTTGATGCTAGAATGAAATTCTATCACCAATGGTTGTACATTTAGCAGTGAATAAATAAAGTTGTACTTTCAATTTTATGCTCAATATTTATATAATGTAGGTTTTAGTATTTGGTAGAAATTGTTTATAAAATTGTTTATACACGTTATTTGAATACGAAAAAAACTACTCCATTATATTGATGAATGTGAAAATTATTTGCATGATATGAAGAGATTATGATAAGCATTCATAGATTACATGCTTATTTATGTTATTCTCTCCTTCGATGTAAGATTACAATGAAAAATACAAGTTTATTTACCAATGTGATATAAAATTATGCTAAAAAATGATCAAAAACCAATCACATTGTTTTATGCTTCTGCTCCATCATATTATTTGTGTGTCTTGGCTCTCAAAGAAATGATCAAAATGATTGGTCACCATTTTGTATAATTATGAGAAGGCATGTGAACCGTTTTTGCAAATTAATTTAGGCAATACAAAAGGATATGAGTTGTGCTTATACGTAATCATGATGGATATTTATTTTTTTATAATATAGCTTCAGCATTTTATATGAAAAATTGTCGGATGGAAGTTTAAAAATATGAAAATTAGGCGTTGCATACTAATTGTCCAAAATATAACTCTCATCATCATTGTAAATATCAACATTTGTCATGGCATTTTAGCCATTACTCCATATTAATTACTCAAAAAATAACTCCCATCATTATTGTGTGCATCAAATGCACATCTTAGACGTGGTGAATGTGAAAAGTTTGAGAAAAGCCTCATGGTTCATTTTTTGCCCTATAAATATGACATTTGATCTATCCACACATACCTACTTCATCTTTTTGTTCTTCCCACGAGTAGCAAGGTTGATACCATAAACTATTCCACACCTTGCTTGATGATCTACAACTAACGAAAACTAATTCGATTATCAAAGTCCGTTGTATCCATGTCTATGAAGTTGCCGTTCCTAGAGACAAAACCAATATTGTGAGTTTAGAATGTGTGCTTCGCGATCGAATGGTATGTTGTTTTGTGCTTTTTAGTTATGTTTTTGCAAGTTATATGAAATAATTAGCTATGGACTTTTTTTGTATTCAGGGCATAAGGATTCAAGCAACTATTCTACGAATTCTACACGCAAGATTTGGTGAACTGAACCCAAACATCACAAGCAACTATTAATATTCATTGCTAAAAGTTTGAAACACGTTTACAAACAACAAATAATACCAAGCCCTTTCATTTCGTTAAAAGTGGCGATCAAGTGCCAACCAACATTATCAGTTTCAAAAATTCACTAAATTATCAGCCTTTTCTTCTTCCACATATTTAGGGC
>NC_062965.1:13328264-13434264 GCF_023119035.1 Salvia hispanica | reverse complement strand
TATATATAGAGGAAGAGAGAGTTTGTCCAATGTAATTACACTAATACTTATAAAACCGATCTAAATGAAACATGCTAGAATTTAATGTAGTTATATATGAAAAAAATAAATACTACTACAGTGATATTTATCACTATACCATGTATTCGTAGATTTTTTTTATGTACTACCGACTTATGAGTAAATGGAAATTTTTGAAAAATAAGTTCTGGGCTTTTATATTCAAAATAATTATTGTTGGGCCTTAAATTAATAAGGAAAAGCCCTAGAAATCCTAATTTCTATACCTTCTCATTCACACCTTTCCCTCGAAAACTACCAGCATCAATGGCGAAGAGAAAGCGCCAACCAGAAAGCGACAGAAAAGAGCAACAAAAAGCAGAAGATAAACCGGAAAATGAGAAGATAGAGCAAGAAGATAAAGCGGTTGTTATAGTAGAAGAAGAACAGGATGACGACGAGCCGAGCTTCGAAGATTTGGGCCTCGAAGCCCGCCTAGTTCGCGCCGTATCGAAGAAATCAATCGAGAAGCCCACTCCAATCCAGCGCTTTGCTATCCCTCGCATCCTCGTATGTATTCTTCACAATTCATCTAAATTTGCGATTTTTTGGCTTAGTTTGTGTGTTCTGCAATTTAGGCAGGTGAAGATGTGGTGGCTCGAGCAAAAACCGGCTCCGGTAAAACATTAGCTTATCTGCTCCCGGTGCTTCAGAAGCTGTTTGCTGATTCGCCGTCTAAATCGAATCTTGCTCCCGCCGTGTTTATTCTTGTTCCAACTCAAGAGTTGTGCCAACAAGTATGCTTCTTTCAATCTAGTTTCAGTAATGTTAATCTATGCTTGCGAATAATTTGCTTGTGAATTGGCAAGGTTTATTCGGAAGTGACGTCGCTGATTGAGCTATGCAGAGTGCAACTAAAAGTTGTTCAGCTAAGGAGCGAGATGTCTGCTTCTGAATTGGTTGGTGAATTTAGTTTCTCACAATAATCAGTTTGGGATTTGAGTTTTTTATGTGAATTTGCAAAGAATGAAACATCTTATTCCTTTTTATCGTAGAAAACGTCGTTGGCTGGCCTTCCTGATATTGTTGTATCAACTCCTGCTTGTGTACGTACATGCTTGAAAAATGGTAGCCTTCAAGCTGAAGCTCTTCAAGAATCACTTTCTGTTCTTGTCCTTGATGAGGTATGCTGACCCCTTTTGTCCTGTTCACAACTTCGGTTAATAATTTGAACTTAAGTTGAATTTGATTGATATGTGGTCAGTAGAACACAAATAGTATAAAGAAATTTTTTATGTAGACCTAGACCCAATGCTTAAAAGGACGTTCAGAAAGTTTTGTAGACAAAACTTAAAGGAAAAGAGAAGGGACTTTAAGAACGGCATAGACCTGCTCGTCTACTCATGTATATATATGTGTATATATCTCTTTTATCAGCTGTTGATACTATCCGCATAAATAGTACTCCATATCTGTCGCATTGGATATAATATTTGCAGTGAAATACCAGTTTAGTTATTGTATAGCCACTGGCTTTTTATAAGTTATTGATATTCCAGATCTGTCATCACTTAACTGTGTTTTTAGAAGAAGAATAACTAGCGGTCTGCAACAATAAAAAAATGTACTATGAACTTATCAGCCAAGATCACCAATGTATCATTATATTTATAGTGTCTTTGCTGAACTATAGCAAGTTTATTTATAAGTGTGTAGTTTCTATGGATGCTCATCGTATTCACATAATGCCGATATGATTGTGCTATGTGATTTATTCTGAATATTATCTCCCAGGCAGATCTTCTGTTGACATATCGATATGAGGATGATATAAAAGCACTTAAAGCTTATGTTCCAAAGAGCTGCCAGTGCCTTCTCGTGTCTGCTACAGCAAGGTTAATTTCATATATAATACTGCTGCACTAATTAGGTGATAGTTGGGTTTGTACCTTACTATTTAACTGATATGTATTTTATCACTCTTACTTTATAATCCATGTATATTTGCTTTGATGCTGTTCTCACTTTGTGAACTGAGGAACATGGCTAGCTCTAAAGCATCCTTTAATCTGCATGTTACACAGTGCTGATGTTGAAAAGCTGAAAAAGCTTATTCTACATAATCCACGGATTCTAACACTACCGGAGGTGGGAGACGTAAAGGATGATATCATCCCCAAAAATGTTAAGCAATTTTATGTAAGTTATCATTAACTTTTTCTACATGGTTGTTAAAGTTAACTTTCTATTCTAGGCATGCTACTTTTGTATATTATGTGCACTGAATTACTATTTGTTCTATTAATTTTTTATGATGTCTGTAAACTAATGACCCTTTTGAGTCCCACCTGTCTCGGTGGATTTTTGTTTTAATATGTTGCCTAACAATGAACCTTTTGTTGTTGATCTTATTACTTGTGTAGATTTCATGTAGTGCCCGTGACAAGCTTATCCATATCCTTGCTCTCTTGATACTGAAGCTGATTGAAAAGAAAGTGCTGATTTTTGTCAATTCCATTGACACGAGTTTTAGATTGAAGCTTTTCTTTGAACAGGTAATGGAATCATATGGAGTGATATTATATTGATGCCCAATGTGAATGAAATTAAGAAACCTCTTTAAGTTTTTCTTAAGTCGACTGACCATAAAATCATATTACCAATTTACCACCTGTACAGCCACTTCTTGGCAAAACATTGAGAAAGGGTCAAAATGTATCTAAACGTATATCCTTAAACCATTAGCGTTAAGAAAACTGCATTCTGTTGAAGTAGTTTAATATTTTCTGCCTGTTGTGAATCTTGCGATTCACAGTCATAATAATTGAAGAGAAACATTTCTATCACTTATAAGTTATGGGGAAGCAACTCATTGAGAGATTATTGAATAATGGATATAGAAATACTTGCAGATAAACATGTTAATAACTGCCTACTCTTGTAAGTAATTTGGAATTCACCTACATAAATATGGACGTATACATATCACTATAAATAAAGAATAACTATTGCGGATCAAAAGACTGACTACAGTTTGGCCAATGCTATGTTCCAATATCGTGGTATCATAGTTCAACTTGAAGCTTAATTCTTCATAATATTATGTTATTGTGGATCAAAAGACTGACTACAGTTTTAATCTTGCAGTTTGAAATAAAATCTGCAGTTTTAAATGCTGAGCTGCCACAGAATTCTCGTCTACATATTCTTGAGGTACTAGTTGCAATATTCTCTTTGCTAGTTCCGATTGAATGTTAGGTTTTTCTTTTTTTTTTTTGTAAACCATTGTCTTGTACAATCATTAGTCAAACTGAGAGAACTTATGTTTTGCCACTAATTCTAAACCTTTTATATTTTTTAATGTCAGGAGTTCAATGCTGGTCTGTTTAATTACCTTATCGCAACTGACGACAGTCAATCAGCGGAAGAGCAGAATGATAAGGAAACTCGTGCTTTGAAAAAAAAATCTAAAAAGCACTCCAAGAAGTTGGATGCAGAATTTGGTGTAGTAAGAGGAATAGACTTTAAAAATGTGTACACGGTGAGCTGATGACTGCTCAACTTGTACTTAGCTTAGTATTCCCTGGTTGTTTATGTATGCCATTCTGGATGGGCTTATGGAGATAGCCTCCTTCTAATCTATACTACACTCCTTTTATGTGTGAAATGAACTGAAGATTATTTTATGCCTAGTTTTTTACATTGACATTTTGTCGCCTTATCTGTTTGAAACTTGCATGCTTCCCAGTCTGACTTAATTGTGAGTTCCTGCAAACCTGATCATTTGGAAAATTTGTGTTTTCGAATTGTTTCATCAACATATTTGTGCACTACTTTGCTTGTTTATTCGATGATTATTTCAGACAAATTGATGCTGCATATTTGTGCTATCTTATTTTCTTATAGGTGGTGAACTATGACATGCCTCTAACTGCACCGGGATATGTGCATCGGATTGGACGTACTGGAAGAGCATATAATACTGGTGCATCTGTTTCTTTAGTAAGATTATTCATGAGATCTCCATTGCACCTTCAGAAGGACATATTACTTACTATTTGTTTCACCTAATTAAACATGGAGTATTTTTTAGCAGCAGCATTATTGAATATACTGGATTTCCTCATACCCTTTTTTTTATTATGGAATCTGATTCACTAATCTGAATTCTGATCGATCTTTGAATAGGTATCTCCTGAGGAGATGGAAATTTTTGAAGAGATCAAATCTATTTTGGGCGAAAATGACACGGACTCCAAGTATATTGCTCCATTCCCCTGGCATAGTAAAATTGCTGCGGAGTCCTTGCGCTACAGAACCGAGGTAGATTGAATTCATTATTCATTTCAGTAAAATCTCATTTTACAAGTGGAATAATTCCTTGAATAATAGTAGTACTCATGTAGTTCACATTGTGATTCTACTTCTGTTTTCTTGATTCTCTTTTCTTTTTCTCCATAAACCTTTATGGTGTAAATTAGGCCGTAGTATAGAATGTCTGAGGCTACGCTTCTCCACATCCACAATCTATCAGAACAATTTTATTTTCATTTCTACAAAAGTTCGAGTAACATTCTTTGGAAGACGCAATTTTATTTATTTTCAATCCAAATACTACTTTAGAAACACCTAAACAGATATTTGTCTATGATAGTATGATCATCTTAGTTTCCAAGGCGATTGGTGGAAAAAATTATTTCTGAAGTTTGGAAAATCTACACATGGCAACAGTTATATGTTAACTTCTGTACATTCTAAAATTTTCTATCAGTCATTAATTCACTTGGTAACAATTTTTTCAACAATCATGAACTCTTGCCCTTCTCTAGCTTCCAATCCCCCGGCGGAGGAAAAGGCATGGTTTAAATATCATCCCTGCATTAAACATGCATGGTGTTTGATTTTATTTATAATTACTGATGATTGATGCTTAATGCATAACCTTAACTTTGTTATTTCAGGATGTTTCGAGGAGCATAACAAAACTTGCAGTGAGAGAATCACGGGCACAGGATCTAAGAAATGAAATTCTGAATTCTGAGAAGTGAGTTAGTTATCTTCTGACAAACTCTCATGGGAAAAGCAAATACTTCTATTTAAGACTCGACTTAGAGTTACTTTACCACTTCGGTTACGAACCCACACCTTTTAACTGCAATTACATGTCAGTATTGATATTATCTAGTGTTCTCATAGAATGCTTCTTGTCTTATTTCTGAAAATGTGTAGGTTGAAGGCTCATTTTCAAGATAACCCAAAGGACTTAGGTAAATTAAATCTTACTGGGTTAAAAAAAGGATCAACTTTTTTGTTTAAATCTGTTATAACTGTTGGTTTTCTTTGTGCAGATCTGTTGAAACATGACAAAGTTCTGAGCAAAAAGGAACCTGCTGCGCACCTTCGTGATGTGCCAGAGTACTTGCTGGATGCAACAACAAAAGAAGCTATCAAGATTGTGAAGCTTGCTAGAGCTGCCAAGGGGAATACTGGTTCTACTAATCGCAGAGGTTTCAAAGGAAAATTCAAAAAAAGCAGAGATCCATTAAAAACATTCTCTGCTGAGGTAATATACTTTTGAGCTCTCGTGCGACTGTCATCCGCTTTATTCTCTTCTTTGCTAGTTGCCTGATAAAGAACACTGGCCCAAAGCTTGTGAAGCATCCATGTCATTGCAATTTAAACAAAGTCTTGGTTTCAGGCACCAAAGCGGGGCCGCCGTAAAGGTGGAATGAAGAGGAAAGGTAAAAACCAGGATGAGTGACACTAACACCAGAAAAACATTATCGAATTATATTGAGGTACGAATCTCCATATACATCAGATGTGAAAGTCTTGGTTAGGGACACTTCATCTCTATCCGCATTGCCTTAATATAAACAATAACAAGAATCCTTTGTATGAACTTTTCAGGATAGGAGGTGAGACTTAAAGCTTCAATACTAGGACAGAACAGCAGTATGGAACATTCCAAAATAGTGACAGTGTTAGTGAAAGTTTTGGTAGATTGTAGATTGTAGATTACATGCAAGCGAGTAATTTATATATTCAAGAATTGTAATGTCTATTGGCTAATTAATTACTCCTTGATGAAATTTTTTATCGTCCCTTTATTGGGTTTTAAGTGTCACATGCCTTTTGAAATTGAGTGATCAATGGACTTTTTGTCAAATTAAAAATTTTAATATTAAAAATTTTAATAATATTTTTTAATGTATTAGAATCAAATTTAAATATATAAATCAAAATGAGTGTTAAATGAGAGTGATGCTCAACAAGGAGCTAGCATAAGATATAGTCTCTTCGTCCTGAAATATGAGTCCTATTTAGTTATGGCACAAGTTTTAAGAAATGTAAAGAAAAATGGGTTGAATAAGTTAGTGAAATATGAATCTCACTCATGGATACTAGTTTTATAACAAAATGTGAGTGGAATAAGTTGGTCGAATGTGGAGTATATTTATAATTCATGGTAAAAGTGAAATAAGACTCTTATTGTGGGACAGACTGAAATGACAAAATATTACTCTTGTTGTGGGACAGAGGGAGTATAACATATCATTCATCTCTATATATTTACACACACTCTGTTATATCTAAAGTAAAATAAATAATTAAATTAAATTTTATTATGTGTTAAAACCAAACTAAATTCTTCTTAGAGCATCTTTAACCATTTATACTAAACTCTAACTCATTTAATTGTAAATGTCATAATATCAATGATTTTACTCCAATCATTTACACTAAACTCAAACTTAAAAGAATATTTTCTATATTATGTCTTTTTTACTCACAAAAATTGCAAAAAAAAAAAAAAATTGGTTTAGGTTTAGTGTAAATCTAAAGATGAATATTTTTCACTTAAAAATTAATAATGTGATTGATTTTGGAATACTATTAGAGCTAAATATCTATTCCATTTTCAATTGACTCGCACCTTGTTCATTGACTCTCATTGCTCAAGTGCAATTTCCAAGGGAAGAGAGACTAATACGAGTGTGTGTTAGTTAGATAAAAGATTTACATATTTTTTTACATATTTTTGTTTTGTTGTTCATTAAATTAGAAATTTAATATTATAAATAGTAGCTATTGTTATTTTTTAAAATCAATTAATGAAATAAATAACAAATACTAGTCTTTTATCATCTTTGTTTTTTATGCATACAAAGCCTAATCCTTCAGAATGATTGATTATGATGATGCTGGATTTTCTCATGATTTTCGGCTATCTTTCTACTTGATAATGGTTAATTTCTATCGTGCTTTCATCGTAATTTCTTCCTCCGAATCACCGTGAATATGTCATACGCCTATACCGGATATCATTTCTGGCAGGTGGATTTCTTGATAAGGAATTAAACCCTTATCGAGACAATCAAATATTCAAATATACTAGGGAAAAGGAAACTTTATAAAAACTTAATCGTATTACTAGCAAATAATGTTTAATGACTTGTTATTGATGCATATGAGCAGATTATTCTTAAAAGTCATATAAATAAAGTAGTCTGTTTAATTAGACAATAAAGTTTAGTCTTATAATTTAAACAGTGTTCACTCTTGCTCTCTTGAAATTCTGCGGCAATTGATTGATCAACAAGACATGCTGAGAAGCAGTCTTCACCGGCGTTCCCCTAATTCCACCCTAAACCCTTCACCAATACTATCTCAATTTCCCCCCTTTTCCCGATATTTTTCGAATTCAAATCAAGACCAAGATGAAACTCACAGGGACCCTGACGCCCCTCCCCGCCTCTTCGTTGTGCAGCCAAGGCTCCGCCCTCAAACCCATTTGAAGGCCAAGCTGGAGGAAGCCCTGAATCTTGCTAATTCTCTCGAGCAACAGCGTCACGAGTTTAGTGCCACGGAGTCTCCGGACAATGAAATGCCGCCGCATCTCGTTGTCCAAAACCCCGCCGCCAAGTCACCTCGCGCCGGTTATTCTTCCATCCCCTATTTTCCTTCACCTTTATTTATCAGTATGCTTTTCAATTTTTTAATTGGGTTTGGGAACTAACTGTGCCTTGTGTTGGATTTTGGCTTAACCTTTAAGAATGGCTTCTCATCTCTGCAGCAATTCATTTAGTCATAGTTGCAAAAGAATGTGTCTTTATTTGTGTTGGTGTGTATTATGTTGTCATGCCTTGAAATGTGTTAACAAAATTCAAAATTTTTTGTGTTAAATGTTGAGTCATGTTGATATGAAATTATGTGGAGCCATGGAGGATTATAATCAATGTCGAACTAATTTCAAGCTCTGAACCGTTGAACACGGAATTCATTTTTAGTTTGTTTTAGTTCATTTTATACGGAGTTCATTTTTTCTAGAATGAACCAAACCGATCTTAAAATGTATACTGTGTTATGTTAGAAAGAACTTCATGTTGGTTTGATGGTTCTGCACTAGGAATCAGTTCTGCATATATCACATCCCGATATATGGATTTGTTGAATTTGGAGAAATGACAGAAAGGTGGTGTCTAAATTGATGGTTAATCAAGTGATAACTAAAATAGTTTGACACCTAGTATGAATCAAGAATGCTTCTTGGGGCTGTTGGTTGCCTTTCACTTTATAGAATTCAAAGTCAGGTTTTTTGACTTATAAATAACTGAAACTTAATGCCGAAACTGCGCAATGTGGCAGATACATATTTTGGACTTGGGACTGTGGAAACAGTTAAGTGCCACATAACTAATTTGGAAGACAAGGTATGACATTTCATTTTAAAGTAATTATTTTTTTTTGTCTGAGATTATGAATAGAACTGATTGAAAGAAAGTGAATGAATTTTGCTGTGGTTGTTTTGTTATCTTACTGATAGGAAGAGGTGGATGCTGTTTTTGTTAATGCTACTCTTAGGGGTATCCAGCAGCGGAATCTGGAGGCAAGTTTTCTGTGTTAATCATATGGTCTTGTCTTGGCAGCTTTTCAAAATAATTTTTCAGAAAGTCTTCGTGGTGACTTTTCTCACCATTATGCGGCTTTCATACACATTCTTACAGAGGGCCTGGGGCAAGCCTGTCCTAGATCGTGTTGGCCTCATTATACAAATTTTTAATGCTCATGCTCAGACCAAGGAAGCTAAATTACAGGTAATCTTGAATTTCTATGCAATTTTCCTAGTCTTGCTCTACAATTGATAATCAAAATTTAGCCTTAACAAGTTTATTACTTTACAGGCTGAATTAGCAGCTCTGATGTGTAAAAGAAGCAGACTTGTCCGAGTTCGTGGGCCCGATGGGCGTAATACATTTGGGGGATTTGGGGGATCTGGAGAAATAGAAGTTGTTAGTGCTAGAGGGTAAGTTTGGTGTTGCTGCAATCAGGAACTTCTTATCTGCTTATGTATTTCTTATTACCTATCTTTTGAAACCTCTTCTCCTCCCCCCTGGAGAGATGTCATGTGCAGAGACTAATATCTGTTGCATTTGTATACAAAAACATTCTCTTCTGAATTTAACTTATAGTGATTCCAGTATTAGGATTGTCATATGTGTATAATTGATTTTGCAGGAGAGCAAGCGGAGGGCGCGGTTTTATCAGTGGTGCTGGAGAGACTGAAATTCAGCTTCAAAGGCAAAGGTATGCTTTAATATTTATCACAACAATATTGCTTCTGTTGGCTATTTTGTATTCGTTGCACTTGGAGAATGATTTCTTGTAGTAAGTATATTAAAGTTCAAATTTGCCCTGTCTTATTTCTCTGAAATTTATGTTTTGGATGGATATGTTAGTCCAAAGCTCTCTGGTGAATAATATGGGTATGGCTTTAAAACGTGTTTCCATCAATGTAATCCAAAATACTAGTATGAAATAACACTGTGCAAGAGTGAATCGTAGTGAATGTGAGACTTCCTTATTTGGAATGAAAGCATGTATTGGCAAAACATAGGACCAGCAAATGCATTTAAAAACACTTCCCTTCTGGTTTTGTTTATATTTCTGCTTTTATTTGCTTTCAGAATCTTGGAAAGGAAGCAGAAGTTGTTAGCTGAAATTGCTGATGTTAGAAGAACTCGAGCCATGCAGCGTGCTGCACGGAAAAGGCATGAAAGGTTACCAGGACAAGAAATCCCTACTGTTGCTGTAGTTGGCTATACAAATGCTGTAGGTGATGCATATCGATTTCTTTATTCAGTCTGCAATCTGCATTTGGTTCTAGACTAACGTGATACCAATTTGTCCCCATAAACTTCTTCCAGGGAAAGTCTACATTAGTTAGCAGACTCTCAAACACCTATCTTTACTCCGATGACCGGTAAGACATAGGAATTTGCAAAAATACTACTTGTGAAGTTCTTTCTCCCATTTCTTAAGCAAACTACTTTATGAGTCCCTTAATTACCAGAACTTCACTTTATCTTTTGGGTTTGCTATACATGTGAGAAACATCATACGATGCAACATCTGGACTTATCTAGCGTTAGCCATTGACACGAAGTTTTTCTCTGTCAGATTGTTTGCAACAGTTGATCCTAAGTTAAGAAGTGTTAAGCTTCCATCAGGGTAATACTGTTGTCTAATTACTGTTTTGATAGTTCCAATTATATCTTAGTATCCGTCATTAGGTATTGATTTTATTTGTATATTAGGAGAAAAGTTCTGCTCAGCGACACAGTCGGGTTCATCTCAGATTTGCCTGTTCAGGTAGTGAAATTCTTCTAAATTATCTTTCCAAATCGACGCCTACTCTCTGTGGTCGCTGATGTTTTATTCTGCAGTTAGTGGAAGCATTTCATGCTACATTGGAAGAGGTTATCGAAGCTGACCTCCTAGTGGTATGTGTTTCATCGAAAAACATCATTCCTCTTCCCGTGAATTGGTTCTTTTGGAATGTCTTAGAAATTTATAAGGTTTGCAGCATGTACTGGACTCGAGCGCTCCAAATCTTGACGAAAACCGGGAGTCTGTAATGGAAGTTCTTAGGAGGATCAATGTGCCTGAAGAGAAGCTCCAAAACATGATTGAAGTTTGGAATAAGGTAAATAGCTTGAAAAGCTTCCAACTTTCACGTTTCTTGATTGCATATCCTTACGTGAGTTAACATGGAGCCCGAATTTCCTTCCAGGTCGACCTTCTAGAGGAGAAATCTGAGATGTGCGATCTTGATGATGAAGAAGAAGAAGAAGATATCGATGCCACGTGTGATCAACATGATGACAACCAAGTTATCAATTGTAACGACCCAGGTGATCTTGAAGAGGACATTTATCACAATCATTCGGATGACGAGCAAGAATCCAGGCTTAGCTTCGATGATTGCTCCAATACTGTCAACGGACACTTTTCAGGGGAAGATGCGACGGCTATAGCTGCTGATAATGGTTCTGAATTTCAATCAGAATCATCCGGACTTCTTGTCAAAACATCTGCTGTAACTGGGGTCGGCCTACAACAACTGCTTGAGCTCATCGACAGCAAGCTGAAACCATGTCGAGCGGTAGAAAGGAATAGCTTCTTCCATAGTAAGTGGAGACCACCGCGTCGAGAAGATAGCGATATAGCAGTCTGAGCGATAGGATTGCCTACTTTGGTTAGGTTTTGGTGCACAATTTGACATATACAACCTTTGGTAATGTATCTTTCAGTTTGCAAGATTATATTCTATGATTAAATTTGAATTGTGTTTGGTTCATGAGATTGAATCTCATGATTTAATCCTAGATGGATAGTCATATGATAATTAGTTATAGTCTCTTATAACTTAATCCTAGAGTATATCTTGCCACTATTTTATATAGGAAATTGAGCATCACCTTATTGTACTCATATGAATGTTATCTTATGATTATTTGCTCATCAATAAATATCATCATTTTAAGAAATCTTTAATTTGGGTTATCACTCTTTCTTTTTTTCAATTATGTACGTGTGACTCAAGATATGATTCATACTAGTTGTTACTCCTCTTTGACGATAGGTCCCAAAATTACTTGACAGAAACATATGGTCTTAAGGGCATGTGCATTAAATAAATGGATCCAAACTGTGAGAATTGGGGGTGCGGTCCCAACACATTGGTTGAAGGGAGAGGGAGACGGGACGCGGTCCGAGACCACCGGGTGCGAAGATGCTAAAATTCTTTATATTTACGTATTTATGAATTTTTGCTTTTATAAATACAACACCAAACAATCACAATTCATCTGCATTTAAAAAATTCTCGTTAACATATGCAATTGATATTGGCAGCCGACTACTGAATGGCCTAGGATGTACGTGCCCCCCCAATATGCGTCCAATATTGTTTTTGTGATAAGCTCCAATCCAATGGGGTGCAATGCTAAGTGGTAACACAATGGTAAAGTGTGATGAATATTTTAAGTGAATTGGACGTGACTCTCGATGTTGATGTTGCACAAGTGCACAATAACAAATCAGCAACCAGCATATTGACGCTTTTGCAAACCTATTTGGCTACTACCTCCATGTCACTGAGTCAACATGTCAAGAGTTGTGTGAACAAATTTTGTCAAAGCCGACCATGCATGACTCCATTTTTTATGTTCGGCATGCACGGGGACTAAATGAATTTGATAATAATTAAAATAGATGAAATAAGATTAAAAAGTTATGCTGTGATTTGACTTGGCCGGGTACACAATGAAGTCAGAGTTGGAGGTGTTATGACATAATTTAGGCTTTGATTAAAATGCTAACATGAGAGCTCAAAAAGTGAATCACATTATGATTTAGGTGAGTTGTGGATAAGCTAGCCCAATTTCAGTATGGAAATGAGCCCATCACAAATTGCCCAAATAATAAAGATTATGAAAAGTTACGTTTTAATATCTGTAATATTTGTACTAGGCACAATCGTAACTAGATATCTGATTTATACACCCTAGATGTCTGTTCAATAAAAATTGTTCCCAACTATATATAATTACAATTAAAGACCCCAATTTAACACAATTAATTATCCAATAATTCAAATTCCGGTCATTAAATACGTGGCTGGACCAAAATAATGGTAAAAATGCTTTTATACTGAAAATTGACTTTTGGATTCGAGCATTAATTTTTTCACAAGTTGTAAAAAATAAAAAAGTTGGGGTGAAAAATGAGGAAATTGGACATGAGAGGGGTCTGGTTTGGTTAAGAAATCCTCTTTAGGAGGCACGTCAACATAATAGCCAAAGCAATGAGATTTTGCCGGCTGCTAATTACTTCTAACATTACTAATTAAATAGTATCACCTAATTAGCAGATTGGGAAACACCTTTTCGCAACTTTTAATCCCTACTTTAATTTCCACATTTTGGCAGAAGCTTCGTTAAGCCTCTAAATTCCCAGCAGCATCACTGACTTTGCCCAAATTGAATTAGATTAATGTTTAAGGATCTTGATGCTGATCACACTTTAATGCGAAAAGATTGCATCGACACTTTGTTTTGACTATAAACTCAGTCTTAACCAATAAACCAAGAGAAACTCAATTATATTATGAACATATATATTAGATGTGCACTTGTCTTCATAGCCTCAAAAGCACCGGAATTTTCCTTCTTTTAAAACAAAATTACGTAGTACTAATTGTGTTAAACAATCTTTGGGCGTATAAGAAATTAATAAATCAAGTACTAGTATTGATTTTTAGGTTATTTATAGAATTAATGAGATCATTTTTTTTAAGTATTAGATTCAAAATAAATGTTGAACTCTTATTGAACTTCTGATAGAGATTAGTAGATGGTCAAAAGCCACGGTAAAAGGACATCATTAAATCAAACCACAATATCAAACATTTTCCCGATTTCCTAAAGAAATGAAAGGTGGATAAAAAATAACTTCCTAGGATTCAAGAAGAAAAACTCATGCCGTGGGCGTGGCAAGACAAGAGATTCAAATGAAAGCGGGCAACGAGGGACAAACAAGGTATTGGTTAGAACATTGGACGGAAAGGAGCATCTCAAACCACTATTTCTTAGACTTTTCACCTTGCCTACCTAGAAAAGGAATATCGTATTCAAGACATGTAACTGCGTATTTTTATGGAGAAGGAATCTCTTTGATTGAGCAGAGAACTTCATTAGTTGGAGATTTGTATCTAGCCATTGGTCATGTAGTCTATATTGCAAATATGTGGGATGTGAGAATTTGGTATTTTGTCAAATCTCCTACTTTCTCTATTTCTAACTTTGTTTTGCAAGTCAATCAAAAGCTAGATGAGGAGAATCCTCATGATAAACATGGTAGAAAAAAATTGTCTTGATGCTTCAGGAGTCGAAGATGATTAGTTTGCTCTATCTAAGGAGGACTACACATCATTTAACTACAAAATTTTCGAACAATTTTTCGTATCACTCCTGCAATCCTTGGAACATATTCATGTGTATCTCTTAAGAATTGTGGTTGTTTGAAAATAATGTGGTTGTTTGTGTTCTTTGTTAGTATTACCTGGTCCATTTGGGATGTTTGAATTAATGAAATCATTTACCAAATTTATTTTCTTCATTTTCCAATGATATAAATGTACATATATCCGAAGAAGACAGAACAAGAAAGAAAGAAGCCCAAAAATCCCGTTTAATTTGGACCTAATATTGAGTGGCCTCATGTTGTGTTGCATTGTGTGGGAACAACAATGTACGATTTCTCTAAAAATCTTGTCACATTCTTTATTTTAAATGTTGGATATAATCACAAACAGAGCTACATCATACATGAAGGTGATTGGGGCCTATGGATCTCCAACAATTCTAAAATTTTCTTAAAATATTTTAATAAATATATTTATGATGATTATTATTTAATGAATTAAATTTGAGAATTTGGAATTCAAATTATGCGGAAACTTCATTCCTATGGCTAATTCATTTCCCTTTCTTTGTTATTTTTATTTGATTTAAGATTAATAACAAGACGTTATAACAAAAATTTCTGACTGGTTGTTAAATTTATATAAGTCGAGTTTAATTAATGTTTCGATTTCAAGAAATTTTGTTAAGGAAGTTGTGAGATGTCGTCTTGAACCCGCTAGTGTAAAACATCTAGCTCTGTGTCTGGATATAATGGCATATGATCACAACTACTAGTTTGGATATATCTATACACTCTTAATCATTTATCAAACTCTAATGTCCCATTTCTTCTATACAAAATTGTTCCCATTCAGACACTAAATCGTGCTATTTCTTAAGACAACATGACCCCAATTACCTCACCTATATTGGGTTTGTGGTGTATGTTAATTTTGAATGCATTAATTCGTACAAAATTTCAACACATAATTAACGCGTCTCGTACAAAATTTCATTGAAAACTCTCACTATCAAGCAAAGCTGGAATAGTCCCATCCAATAAGCCCACAAGCTTTACACTGTATGGGATGCACTATATATCCAAAATTATATACTTTCTTTTACAAGTTCTATCTTGCATCCTTTTACGTTGATTTTATCTACAATATAATATACAAGTAGACATGTCAATCGGGTCAATTCGCTCGGATTATCGGACTATTCGAATTTAGGGAGTTTAATTTATAGGAGTTATCAATTTCCAAATAATATCGGGCTATTCGGATCAATTCGCTGGTTTTAAATTGAATTGACATACATATATATACAAGGGTGATTGCTACATCTGACAACTAATTTATACGTGTATCGACTAAGAATTTGGTATTTTGAAGAAACATCCAGGCCTAGAACTTTCTTAAATGGGGACCTCAAATTTTGAATAAAACAAAGTGTCAGAATGTGATTAATTTGCTATGTCAAATGAATTGTTGCTCAAGAAATTAAACTGATATAAGCATAATTATATAATAATATATGTGAGAATCTATGTTGATGAATGTATTTCTTATGTCTAATATTGTAATATACGTACGTATATATAATTGATGTGTAAAATTGAATAACAAAAGACTTGGTTAATTGCTTATAGAATGAAATTGATAGCGATAGATTTACTATTAGAGCATTACTCCCTCCGTCCCACAACAAGAGTTATATTTTGTCATTTCGGTTCGTCCCATAATAAGAGTCTTATTTCACTTTTACCATAAATAGTAAGTAGAGAGCACATTCTACCAACTTATTTCACTCACATTTTGTTGTAAAACTAATGTACGGAATACAAGTGAGACTCATAGTCATATTCCACTAACTTATTCAACTTATTTTCTTTACATTTTTTATAACCCGTGCCATAATTATATAGAACTCATATTCTGAGAACGAGGGAGCGTAAAGGAAATTGAATATCCTCTGTATATTCACTCTAGATAATTCAACTGTCGCACTTTTTTATTTTAGTGTTTGTCACAAAAGATAGTCACATTTACTTTTTGAAAAAATGTTCTCTTTCACATCAATATAAAAATATATTTATCTTGCCACTTAATATAGTATTTCCTCCGTCTCATAATAGATGTCACACTTTCCTTTTTAGTTTGTCATAAAAAAATGTCACATTTCCTTTTATGGAAAAAGTTCTTTCTCACATTAATATAAATATACTATTTTCTCTCTTCATCTAATACACAAAACAACATTTTCTAAAATTTCGTGTCATTCTTCAACTATGCCATCTACTATGGGACGGATGGAGTACAAAATAACATTTTCTAAAATTCTGTGTCATAACACAAATATAAAATCTATTATGAGACGGAGGGATTACATAATTATGAATTGCTTACTCTTCTTTGTAAGTAAATGTACACGTGAAAATTATTCAGCAATAATTTTAACATAAATAATAGGAGTACTACTTAATACTGATGTTTCAACGTCACCTGTTTTATACTAACCATTGGTATTCTGTTGTTGATTGAAGACGAACAATTTTGAATTATACAATATTAAATCCATCAATAAACTCCAATTTTTTTTTTTACTTAGAACCGGAGGGAACTAACAATTTTCACATATAGCACTATAATCCTTCCCTACTAATTCTTAGGTTTGACTTAATAGCATCAATTAATGCTCAGGTTTGTTGAGTAAGACAAGAATTAAATAGACCGCGCACGCAGAGTTGATTAAGGAGTCGATTTTCTCACGACTTTGTAGTAAAGTCAATAGCTAGTTAATTAATTTATCATATAACTCTCACATAAAATGTAGTAGCAAATTTAGCATGAGAAATGCTGATTCAAGTTTACATGCATATTTACGTTGCTTATGTCGTATGTTATGATCAAGTTGGTAACCGTTGCTTTCATTGACTTTTCAACTTGGCTTTTTGCGCAGACCATAAAGCAACTTCATTTTCAATTTGTAATATTGTATTAATACCATTATCGTTAAAAACTCAATATATATACACTTCTTCCATCTTACAATACAAACAGTTATACACATCTTTTTTTTATATATTTAATACTCTTTCTTTCTAGAAGAGTAAATGAGGATAATGTACCTGGAGAATGTGGGTGTCAAATTTACCTTGTAAGAATATTTGTTAGTTAGTGAGAAATGGAAAGCTAATGAAGCTCATGCTTTCAAAAAGTATTAACATTTTTGGCTTCCATATTTCTTTCTACACATATTGTATGACATGCATAAACAAAGTTACATGTCACTCAATTCAAACGATGCGATTCAATGAAATGACACATTCATCAGCAACTAGATATCTGATCGATAATTAGCTTTAAGTATGAAGTAATCTTAGATTTTTGGGTTTGTTGCTGTACTGATTAGTATATGTATATATTAACAAGGAGTTTAGTCACTGGATCTGCCAATAAAAATTCTGCCTAACAGAAAAAAAAAGTAACATATATCAGAAAATTGTAATGTAATATAAAATTAATATTTATATTAATAGATAAATGGGATTTGAAAATGGGCCCCCTTTACTTGGAAATGAGGGTGCAAATGGGACATATGGTGTGGGGGTAGAAGTGAGGTTGAGGAATGGAGTGAATGTGGGAGTCATGTTAGATGTCAGCATAAGCAAATCCTTCTCTAAGTCTAATGGTCCATTCATCCACTGTAAGAGGGGGGGTAGTAATCGTCTGTGGTGGGGGCTTTCACATGTCCTATTCACCCTCTTCTCACTACATGCCACGTGGCCCCCCTCTCAGGTTAAACTATGATACTCTCCTACCTTGCTATGTTGCAACAACTAATAACGAAAAACTATTCCTAATTTTGTATTCGCCGTCGCAATATTGTACTTCTAATTATATAGTGTTTATATATATATATGGGGCAATAATTAATATTGAACATAATACTATGTTTTATAATATTGGTATGGGATTTTGGCAGGCTATGAATTAGGAATTGTGTTGGGATGAATATGAATTATGAAGTATGATTGACTAGCTTCAAATTTGAAAAGATATTGGTTGCTTGACTTATGAACTTGCATGTGCTCTTGTTTTCCCTATACATGTGAAAGGAATTGAAGTCCCATATGCCTAATTAAATTTAAATGTAAGTGGAAATCGTGATTGGGCCACACCAACAAAGTCAATTGGTTTTCGTATTAAAAACTCATCAATCATGGTCTTTTCTTGAGTGAATACTATTTTCTAGATATTTCAGATTTTTTTTCATATGTTTTATAACGTTTCAATATTATGGAACCTTAAACTGAGATGTGTATGTGTGTGGTCTATTTAGTTTTCATGAGTTTCATGAAAATTATTCAACTCAAAGAAGTGACCATATTATAAATCATGCGATTGCATAAATAGGTACTGATAAATACTATATATCCCTTGATTTAATTACACAACAATAATGCATGTGGATTAAATTCAACCCAAAAAAAAATAAAAATTGCCAGGCAGTGCTCAAATGTAGGCAATGTAAAACGAGATAACCCAATGAATAAGTAGAAACGCTAAAATGATTGATTTTGACATAATTGATATATAGAAACATGAATTTCTTAGATATGAAAAATTAGATTCTTATAAAATATGATTTTCCAAAATCTCACTACATTAGTATGACTGAGATGTCATATCTTGTCTGTGGATTAACTTCAATTAGTTAACAAGGATTTGAAAGGATGAAACAAGTGATTACCATTTGGGAGGCCGACTCTGCTCATTGGTTGGGTAGGATTAAACATAATGATCAAGAGATAATTAAGAACTAATCCAAGTCATTACCAAACTTCATGCACGTAGCTCATAACTACAAAAATTAATTAATCTTTTTGTATCTGCTTTTTTCTTAGACAAAAGATAGAAGTCCCTAGATTTCATCCCTATATTTGATCTCTTGATCTCTCTATTAATTTACAAAGAAAACTTTCACTGCTTGAATTATCCCGTTAAATTAAAAAGATAACTGTATATTATATGGAGTATATTAATCTCATATAAATTCACTGCTTGAATGATCTTGTTAAATTTTAAAGATAACTATATTTTAAATTAATTTCATAAATTCACAATTTTTACCTACGCATCCGCGTAATCATTTATCTAGCATATGAAACGCAACTTTGAATCATTTATATATATGTATTGGCATAATAATCAGGACAAAGAGATTTAGTCAAATTCATGTATGTCCCACGATATTAATATTTAGAAGTAAAATTCACGAATTTTAACATTTTTCTCAATTTTTTAATAACCAAACATTTCAATTTTCATTTTGAGTACATTTCTATTGATTTGGTGCACGCGTCTTTCAAATTGATGACATTGTGAGTTATTTGATATATGTTGAGGAAAATGATAAAAGTTGGGCGATCTCATTTTCGCATAGATTTTTTGAATGTCACATTCATAATTATATACAATTTCACTCATAGACCATGTAGGAAAATTAAAAATAATGTTAAAATTCATTGCTTTTATATTCGATTTTAAAGTTGCATGATGCACCAAAATATTTATCAAATTAATGTCTTTTGACAATTTACCCCATATTCACGATTATACAGTCTATCCTCAAAGATCCTTTGTCATTAACGATTTATTATGGTATTTCATGACATATACCAAGTATTTTGCGATTTATATCTCATAAAAAACAATGGTCGAACCTTTATTGTCCCATTTTCCCAAACTAGAAAAAGGGTTGTTACATCTGATATTATCATAAATGTTGTTAACCGCTATAGTAATGTTCAAAATTGTTATATCGCTCACAGCCTCACACATAGGCACATAGAATACCCAATTAATTGCTACAAGGACATGCCAACCCCAGTTCCAAAATTCTACTACCGTCCACGAAAAATAATCTATTTTTATCATTTTGAGTGTCCACGGAAAATAGTCTCATTTCAAATAAAACTTTTTCGCATATTTTATCCATTTTTTCTTCTTCCCTCCTACTTTATCCATTTTTCTCCTTCTCGTGCTATATTAATATATTATTAAAACTCGTGCCATTAACAAATGAAACTATTTTTCATAAAAGTAGGAGTATAATTTAAATTCAAATTAATTCCTACAAATAACATATAACTAGTGTTTCGGTGATACATCGCGGAAAAATGCATAATTAGTGTAACTCATGATTAATAACAAAATTCAAGACGAATGTTACAAATTAAATAAAATATGAAAATAAACAAAATATATTGCACTGAATAATGGAATCAAATTAGAGATTCTAATTAATAGTGCTCTCATTCTTGAACATTTACGTTATGCAAAGTTGAGTATTACATATATGGAGTATGTAAAATCTAAATCATTCGTCGCGAGTTAAATTAAAAAATAATAATTTGAGATACTGCTTCAAAAATTAAATTTCAAAGAATTAAGAGTTAAACATACTCCCTCCGTTCCAAGATAAGTGACTCATATTCTTTTTTGGAACGTCCCAAGATAAGTGACTCATTTCCTTTTTTGGTACTCTCTCTCTTATTTTTTTCTCTTTAGTTTATTAACTCTATTACTTTATTCACTTTTCACTTTACTAATAAAACCTTATTTTTTTAAATTCCGTGCCGAAAAGTTTATGGTCACTTATCTTGGAACGGAGGGAGTATATATACTGAGAGGGTAGGTTCAGTATCCAATTTTCCATCAGTACTGACAAAAAAAAACAACGGCGGATTTAAACAACATCACTTTAGTAACTTATGAAAATCACAGGTAGGTGGCGATTCTCAAGACATTAATATTGACGCAATATATACCGTTAATTTTCTATTCAACAGTGATATAAATGTCATGCTTTAAATTTTATTATTTTACATTATAATTTTGGTGGTTTCATACAATATTTGTGTTCTCCTAAGTAAATACCACAGTACACCTGCGACGCAAATTTAAGAGAAATATGATTATAATAAATGTCCGGTTAGTTTTTATTGTTTTGAACAGGGATGTCAGTGCATCCCGCAATTCGTTGGCTTATTCGAATAGTCCGCTAAATTTAATGGTTAGGGTTAAAAATTTCTAGTTTGATAAAATTGCAATCCGGTTAGTCCGCAATCCGAGTGGGGCTGACCAGAAACCCACTAGGTTGGACGTATATGCAACTATATATTGTCTATTGTACCATCAACTTGACAACTAATTCGACATTTCATTGATTATTTTTATGACATAAATAACTAAAAAAATATACTCCATATAATGTGTTAGATTTTTTTAATACTATAATAAAAGATAAATAAATTAGAAAACTTAAATTTACTATAAGAAACATTTTAATTTCTAAAACATATTTTAAATTTTTTTGTTATATATTATATCTATATTTTATTTTATTTATAAAATCATATATTAATATTTAATCATGTTTGAGTTTTTGCATATATATCAAAATTATTATAATTTAATATTTTACATCTATGAATATGACTATTTTTCATTATTATACATTGGATTGATGACATGTTAATTTCGTCGGTAGCAGTTCTATTAGGTCATTGGACTAGATGAAACCCGAACCTTTAGGATTAGAGTTGAGCATATATAATCCGTTAAAATTTACAACCTGGTCCACACACACTTGATTAACCCACAACCCGAGTAGTGTTCCACGTAATCCGCTGGACTGACCCAATTGACATCCCTAGTTCTGAATATGAAAAACCCATCACCGAATCTTTAACTCAAATTATAGTCAAATAAATGAATTCAAATATAGCATAAAAGAGGTTCCCGGATCATCTATCAAAGATTATGGTTCCCTTCAAATTAAGCAAAAACCAATGTTGCATATTTGCTTTCTTGCATACTTTTTTTTTCTTCTTCAATGATGGGCACATTTTTTCCAACTACTAGTACTCTAGTAGGTGAAATTGCTGAAGACAATGTCGATATAGGTGTTTATTCTAACTATTAGAATATAATTGTAAAAGATTTCAAACATATGAAAGTGTATATATTTGGTATCCTCTGTTGAAAAAGATGTTATGTGCATTTTTATATTCGATAAAAATAAGATGGAAGTATTACCTAACCAGAAAGGGGAAATAAAACATTGCTTTTGTGGGCATGTTGATCTGTCTCTAACTTTATTGAATATTTTATGGATTCACATTTGGGATCAACAACAATTAGGCAATAGGCCTCCAAATCAGCGGCCATCAGGTGACTTACCATTACTATTTTTTTTGGTTCTTACAAAAAGACATTTGCTAATTCATTCATGTTTTTGGTAACTTTTCTTTTAACCCAAAATGGGCTTTAAATGCTTTACCTCACCTCTATATTCTGATTGCGACATTTCAAATGAAATCGAGTGGCTCTATTCTATGGGCGGAAACTCATTGTTTTGTTGTTAATTTTATGCAATTATCATATTTCCCTATTTTGACACTTCTACTAAATAGGTGGTTTCCATTTTGTCCTATATTTTTTACATTCCATATTAGTTATAAAATGTTATCTCGTTGTGATAGATTTTATTCCAAATGTAGGTAAAAATCCATATAATTGAAACGTTTCCAATGGTAGGGAAAGAGGCAAATAAATATTTAGAGCAAGTAGGGTGATGAAACAAAATTAATTGCATCCACAGTTTTAAGAGAGAGAGGGAGTGGGAAACATGAAAGTAAGAGATGGGCCCAATTAGCCGGGTGAGATACGGACCAAGCCACGGTTGCGGGTCTAGTTTTTACATGGCCTTTCTTCTCTTTTGCTATTATGTCTTCACTTCTAGGATTTTCCCTGTCGACAACATTATTTTTTTTAATTATATATCCTTTTTTCTACTTCTCTTTCAAATGTTTCGTTTTCAATACCCTTTTTGTCTTATTTTATATCACCCGTTTCACTTTCCCTCAAATTTTATAAATAAAACATGAGGGATAATAATACATTAGTCAAATGTGTATTTTTGTACAGTAGTCTTATCACTACAAAATCACACCATCATAATTATTTCTAGATTTTATATCCATATTTAAATTGAAATAATTGTTCATTAAAATATACTAGTATCGATCAATTAAGGATACTGTAAATTGAAGTCATATAATAGTCTAAAAATTCAATTGAATATAATATTGTAGTAGTAGAATAATAATAATAGAAATAATTGATCTCATTCATAATCTAATAATCGAGTCAAAACATACTGGACCACCTGATGTGCCGAAGCTCCTATATATATACATATGCAATACACCAACTCTCCATCGACAAACCTTCTCTCAACTCTCCATACTAACAACTCTCCCTCTCTCTCTCAACCAAACTTCATTTCTCCTTCAAACACTCGATCTTCATTACAACATCGGTGATTGATCCATCTAGAGAAAAAAAATATGACGCTATCAAAGAAGGCTACTTGCAACTCTCACGGCCAAGATTCTTCCTACTTCCTCGGATGGGAGGAGTACGAGAAGAATCCCTACGACCAACTCCACAACCCCAACGGCATCATCCAGATGGGCCTCGCCGAGAATCAGCTCTCCTTCGACCTCCTCGAATCTTGGCTGGCCGCCAACCCTGACGCCGCCAGCTTCAAAAGAGACGGCCAGTCCATCTTCCGCGAACTCGCCCTCTTCCAAGACTACCACGGCCTCCCCGCTTTCAAAAATGTAAGCATGCATTCTTTTTTTCAATAAAAAAAATAATTAATACTACTACTCTTTTACTTACGTTCAATCTAAATTATTCAGGCAATGGTGAAATTCATGTCGGAAATCCGGGGCAACAAGGTGAAGTTCAACCCGAACAAGCTAGTGCTGACCGCGGGCGCCACCTCAGCCAATGAGACTCTCATTTTTTGCCTGGCCAACCCGGGGGAGGCGGTCCTTCTCCCGACCCCTTACTACCCCGGGTTCGACCGGGACCTCAAGTGGCGAACCGGGGTCGAGATCGTCCCGATCCACTGCACTAGCTCCAACGGGTTCAGAATAACCGGGCCGGCCCTCGAGGAAGCCTACCAAACCGCCCAGAAGCGCAATCTCAAAGTGAAAGGCGTGCTCGTCACCAACCCGTCCAACCCGCTCGGCATAACCCTGACCCGAACCGAGCTCGACCTTCTGGTCGACTTCATCGACCAGAAGGGCATCCACCTCATCTCCGACGAGATCTACTCCGGCACCGTCTTCGACTCCCCCAGCTTCGTCAGCATCATGGAGGTTCTAATAAACCGGAACTACATCAACACCGACGTGTGGGACCGGGTCCACATTGTCTACAGCTTGTCCAAGGACCTAGGCCTCCCCGGTTTCCGCGTCGGGGCGATATACTCCAACGACGACATGGTGGTCGCCGCCGCCACAAAAATGTCCAGCTTCGGCCTCGTCTCCTCGCAGACACAGTACCTCCTCTCCGCCATGCTCTCTGACGACAAGTTCGCCCCGAACTACGTCGTCGAGAATCAGAAGCGCCTCAAGGACCGGCACGCGATGCTGGTTCGGGGGCTCAAGGCCATCGGGATCTCCTGCCTCAAGAGCAACGCCGGCCTCTTCTGCTGGGTCGACATGCGCCACTTACTCACCGCCAACACCTTCCAAGCGGAGATCGATCTCTGGAAGAAGATCGTCTACGAGGTCGGGCTGAACATCTCGCCCGGTTCATCATGCCATTGCCACGAACCGGGCTGGTTCCGGGTCTGCTTCGCCAACATGTCAGAGGACACGCTGAACCGGGCGGTCCAGCGCATGAAGGCGTTTGTGGAAACCGCCCGGGCCGGTTTTTCGCAGAACCAGACCAGGAGCGGTTCGAGGAGGAAGGCATTCACCAAATGGGTTTTTCGGCTATCTTTCCAGGACCGTGACGGCCGCGAGCGATAGGCATCTCAATCTCAATTATTTTTCGACTTCAAATTTTATTTTTTTTTACTCAATATGTTTATTATAATATTGAGTTTCTGGTATTCTTTTTGGGTTCGGGTAGAATGCACTCTGTCCATGTGGACGTGAAGTGAAATGTACGTGGTTCATTATTTGTATTAAATCGCTCTCATTTTTCAACTCGAATGTCTTTACGTTTTTGTTTAATATTGAATCTTTTTCACCTTTATCGGATTTAAATAATGGACAAGTGTCCTAAAAGTTATTTAAAATGTGGGTTAGTTTCAAACTAAGAAGAGGTCAACGGAGATATTAAAGGGATAATGACGGCTACGGCGTTAAACGTCGGCATATTTTTCAGAGTGACATTAATTAACCGACAAATAAAACTATGCTTAATTGTGTTCTCGTGTATTAATTGTAATGATAATTATTACATGTGTGAAATATTTTGACTTGGACGGCTGCAAAAGTAAAACTTCAAAAAGTCTTAATCTTTCAGTAATTATAATCGGCAAATTAAATTGAAAGGCTTAATTTATTTAATATCCCCAATAACTAGTTAAAAAAAAAGTGAAAATCTCACGAGTGTGGTACAAGTAGAAAATCATGTAAAATGATGTAGAAAATTCAGGTTTTGGAGCCTCAAGTTTAGCCGGTAAAAAGGTTCATGCATGAGTGATTAAGCAATAAGCAAATCATGAAGAAATTTTTATGTGAAATTAATTCGCGGTTGGAATGAAAACCTTGCAATAAAAACTAACAAAACCGCTTTTTAATTATATACATATGTGAAATTCAGGTTCACACTATACACTAATAAAAGAGAGATGATCATTGATTCATTTCTTACGTTACTCACTTTAATCGTATTGTCAGATTATTATCTAGCTTTTAATAGTGTATTTCTAGCCTCTTTTTTTTTTGAAATTTATTATTTTCTCATTAAATTATACAAAGAAACTTATATTACAAAAAATAAAAAATGCATATAGTATAACGGTTTTTCTTCATCTAACTTCTTTTATTTTGGTAGAGAAAAGTGACAGTAAGTGCGGCAGGGGGCACGGGTTGAGTTGGCTGCAAGTAATGTTTTTTTAATTGCGAAATAATTAATTCAACGCCGACTTGATTAATTCTGCAATAGTATTTAATTATAATTAACGCGGTTTCCCCCACTAATTCAAATCTTCTTTTTTTATTAGGCAACATAATCTTCAAAAAGTTCACTACTTTCTCACTTATTGAAGCACAAAGATTCTTTATTTTCTAATACAAGTACTTAATTAATTCAGTTTGTTTTCAACTAATTAATTAGTCTTTCGTTTTTTTCTTTGGGAGATAATGACAACATCACACTTAGTTAATTAACTTAGTTGATTAGCAAAGCATCCCCCCACCCCCAACTTTGTTACTCCAAACGACTTTGCGAAAAAAATAGTACACCATCCAAATTAGTCAATTTATTTTTCCGTTCTGGTACATCGATCAAAATTAGTCGACTTATATTTTCAAAAAAAATTCACTACATATTATACTGCTAATATGTGGGTTTTTGCTATCTATTAACATTAATTACTTCAACTATTTTTTCTTCTCTCTCATATTTTAACAATTTCGTAAGTAAAACTCTGTGTTGTCTCTGATCTATGTCTAGGGCACTCGATGACCTTAAATCCGGAGCTCATCCCATCTTAGAGACTATCTCCATTTCCTCTTGCCATGTCAGCAGCCCATTCCAGAGCCTAGCTCATAGCACATCTCATTTCCACATCAACACTGTTTTATGGAGTATAAATCACTTTTAATTGTTGGTGTAAATTAAAGACAACATAATTTTAAAAAAAACAAATTTCATTAAAAAACAAATTTCGTTAAAAAAACAAATTTCATCCCGGAATTAGTAGTGGACTCATCAAAATTCGCTTAGCTAGAGAGAAGTAAAATTGGGATTTAGATTGTAGAGGGATGAATGTGAATTCACGGGGAATGAGGTATATGTAGTGGATTAAAGATGAATTAAATTTTAAAAAAAAATAGGAGATCGGATGGGGTGGAGCCCTTGGTGAGTGGAGATCAGCTCCCTCTTCACAATGGGAGCCGATAAGAGGCGATGGGGTGACCGATCGCTTGGCCCTCGCGATCGGCCACCATTGTGAGTGCCCTTAGGCCAGGGAGAGAGAGCATGTGGAAATCTACTTGAGAAAAGTTAAATTGCCAAACTATATAATCTTTTGCAATTTTGCATAACCCATGATTCCACGAACAAATATTTTGTCAAATACAGTATAAAGTAAAAGAAAAATGGTATTTAAAGGTTTGATGATTCTACTAATTATATAAATATATACTGGTATAAATAATGATTTTTTTAACAATAAAAAATTATCAATGTTTAAGAAACTTTTTTATTTATTCTTAGTATATTTGGACGTATGTATATTTACTGGTCCATGATCATACATTTCTTTGACTTCTGACCAAAAATTATGGGCATGATTTATCCTTGTATATATAATTAGCATGGCTAAGGGTGATAATTGGCACTTGTCGACTTTTGTGATTCTATTCATACCAAATTAAAATAAGAGTCAGTATGATTTCATTATAGAAATCGTTTTTAATATGTATTTTTGTGAAATTGGACTAAAGGAATTAATATTTTAAGATTGTCGTTTCATTGATATAAAAAAGGGCAGTGATAAATTAACAAAAATTGTATGTACAAAATTGGACATTTTAGGCATTTTACGTCTATAATTACATTGATAATGATTAATTAGTTTATATATCACATATTTACCCTTTCATAACTATTTAGTGAAAAATTAAGTTGTTAATTAAATAACTACAGATTTAGGAAAGTATAAATAGTTCTATCTCAAAGCTGCATAATTATAGATAGATCAAAACTAAAAAGATGTCATCACATTTTTCATCATACATTTTAACAAAATCTGGGGTAAGTATTTAAACACTCAACACTTAAATGCTACACTATAATACAATAAAATTTAATTGAATAAATTGACATATTAAATTTCAGTCACTAAAAGAACGTCAAATAATGTATTTAAATATTTAGAATTATCATCCAACTAAATTATAATTTATTATTTCAATTTTTAGTATTCCAACTAATTAAAGATTATTATTTAATTTATTTGTAATAAAAATAAATAATTATAGTTATTCAAAACTAACTATTTCATTGTTCAATGGAATAGTAATGAATATTGTCATCCAACTAATTAAATATCATCACGTCGATTTCCTTGATTAGTATACATTTTGACTCGAAAATTATGAAATGAATATAACAATAAAAAATAAATTAAAACAATAATAATCATTTAGTCAATTTACTTGGCTACTCTACATCTTGACTACAAAATTATGAAATAAAATTTATATAGTAATAAAAATTATATTAAAATAATAATAGTCATTCACATTCAACAATTATATTATTATTCGCATCGAACTATTTTATGATTGAATTACTCTAAAAATTATAAATGCAACTACATGTTTTACCTGTGTATACTTAATATCTAGTATAAACACCCTTCATGTTAATTAAGAAATAAATAATGATTAATATTTTATTAATATAAAAAAACTTATCGCTAAAGGTAATTAAAATAAAAAAATGTATATATATGCTTTTGGACATTTAATAAAAAAGGAACAAGCTTAGGAAAATATTAAAGAAAAATAACACAAAAATAAAAAGAAAGCGCAAGAAATATTAAATCATTATTTATGACTATAAGTATTTTCTCATGTAGTTGACATTTCGATTATAAAATTGTTTTATTATTTTAATTTAATTTTTTTCATATATTGAATTATTTCATTGTAACTATATTGATGATTTATATTGCATTACAATTTGGAATGAAATATTAACAAAAAAACCTAGACAAGTTATGAAAAAATAATAGTATGAATGGCAAAAAATAAACTAGATACTAAACTATAAAATGATCAAATATAAATTTCTTTTAAAAAATAAATAGTACAGTACGTTATTAAATTATATACTAGTATTTATTTTATAATTAAATATAGTAATTTAATTATGTAGTGTGTTAATCAATATTACCCTAAATAGTTTAAAACCTAAATCAATGATATTTTCCTAAACTAGTACAGTTAGAAATATCCAATATTAATTACTAAGGGTAAATTAGTCATAAAATTTTATCCCCAAAATAGAATTAAATTAAAGGGTATTTTTATATACAATTGTTGTTAATTTATCTTTTCTCTATAAAAAAATACGGTTCCATTAGTTGAAAATTGAAATCGAATCACAATTTCAGGTCATTCAATTGTTATTAATTAATATTTACGCGGTATCAATGAAAGTATCACCAAAACTTTCTAGTTAGATTTGTATATCTCTCATTATCTAATAATTATACTAACATATCTTAACTCTCTAGTAGGTAATTGTTGCTTAAATCATTTAACTACCATATCATAACTAACTACCAATAATTTGCACTCCCTATTATATACAGATGATAAGAAAATTATATGAAATGATGCATAACCTGATCATCGTCAAAAAAATATTTTTCAGAATTATTTCGTTATAATTGTTCGCACGAATCTAATACAAGAATTCGGTCGTTACAAGATATGATATCGAACATGATTTTTCCAACTCTATTTAATTATTATGATAATATCCTAACTGATCGAGTTGACATGTGATGCGAGAGATTTGGAATCTACATTTTGAATTGATACCCTTAAATTAAAAGATGCAATTATACTCAGAAAGTAACCTTCTTTTTCGGGTTGCATATTTGCAAGTCTTTGAACTAAAAATTGAAGTAGATTAAAATTAATTTATAAGTATTAATTCTAATAAGGGATAAAATTTTAGAGATACTTTTCTCTCTGAACCAAAAAAATTCATAGGCTAAACATACCACCTAGCTTTGATTTGACTGGTTTAACATTATTTCATATATAAATATATGATTTGGTATTACTATTAGGATGTGCTCTTGATTAATTTTGAATTTTCTTATAATGGAAAAAAAAAATCCATATATATCAATCAGGGTGTGCTACTATGCTCTCGAATAATTGTTAATTTTCTTATTTATGAGAAAACAAAAAAAAAAGAAACCATATTTAT
Organism: Salvia hispanica; assembly: GCF_023119035.1. Lineage (NCBI taxonomy): Eukaryota > Viridiplantae > Streptophyta > Magnoliopsida > Lamiales > Lamiaceae > Salvia > Salvia hispanica. Next base: position 13,403,960 of record NC_062965.1, on the reverse strand, counting down.
GTGTGAATTATTGGTCTTCAAATTGACCATATCCAGTTACCCATGTGCCTTGCATACATATACCTTTGATTATTCATGTGATGATTATTATTTAATCTTCAATTGGTCATTCTTATCCTTTTTCTAATTGTGAATGGAATGAATATTTGATGCTACCAAAGTCCAATGGTCGTACTTAAATGGTTAATGATAGTTAAATTCACAGATTAATCTCTTTAATTTGATATGTATACATTCCTATTATTACTCGATCAACTTTGGGTGAAGCATATCTTATGCATGTGATGGATTGGATCTTCATAATTCGCTTTGCATATATAATTACAAATATTCTATTGCAAACATTAATTAATTTTCTACTACAACTGGGATAAAGTACTATAATAAAGCGCTCCTTAAGGAGTGACTTATTATGAATAGAAAAAAGGCTTAATTACTAATCATAATTAGGAAGATAGATATATTCATCTTTCCGACGAGATTTCCACAATTATTTGGTCAACACTAAATTGTTGTTGAGGGTTATATGTTCGAAACTGTACTACATCCGATCTTATCAAAGCTAAAATATACACTTTTCTTTTTATTTTGACACAAATAAAATAACAAATTGCTATTTTTAGAAACTCTTTTTCTTCAATGAAAATATTTTAACTCTCTTTCTCTCATCATTTAAACACATTAACCAACAATTATTTAAATCTCATGATTGCAGCAAAAAGGCAACTCCGTCGCCTTGACAGCCTCCACACTTCAGCCTGAAATTATGTAAGGGGGTTCAATCAGGGTATATAGTAGCCCGTTAAAGGGGAGGCCTTAACGCACTGGCTGCCGAAGCCCATCTCTCAAGGCCTCACATTTGTGCCTGAGAGATGGAAGCAACTACACGATAGTAGTGAGATTCGAACCTAGACTCATTGGGGCAAGATCTGACCCTCCGTTGCCAACTACCCTGCCCCTGCGAATGATTAAAATCTCATTAAGATTAAGAAATATGTCCTCTCAGTGTTTGACAGAGGGAATACTACTTTGAAAACGAAATTATTGAACTTGATTTGCTATTCATTCTTGATTGTTTTGTTAAAATAACTATATAAAGTTCTCAAATTGAACTTTGCACTACATAAAAAAAAGTAAGTGACATTAACATGAAATTGCATTAGATTATTAATAAATGTTACTTCTTGACACACACTAAACATAAGTTGTTATCTTTCTTAACTCGTGATGTTTGAATATTTTATCAAAATTTTATCATCAAATTATAAAAGGAAAAAATAAGGAAAAATTTATGGTCAACTCACTCAAATGCTGGGCCAACCCTATCGCTCTCGGGCCATTCTTTTATTGGCCGACCAAACTTTTTATCTTTAGGGCTATTTTTGACTCTAATCTCCATTTTATGATTTATTTGAGTAAGTTTTGGTTTCCGATTAAATTGACATTCCTACAAATTAGTCTTACAATTTTATACTCCATTATGATAGGACCACGTGGGATTGGCCAAAACCTGATGATTTTCTCGATTGAAATCCCCAAGTGAGACGTAGGAGATTGGATGCAAGGCGCTGCTCATTTTTTCGATTTTAGATATTTTCTTTTTCTATGTCTTCATTTCTAAAGGAATAAATAGTTTTCAATTTGATTTCTTTGACAATTGCGATTGATACTACTATTACTATTTATCTATGAGTTAGTTTGAGTGGTATGGAGGGTCATGAGTCATGTGGGATTCACATGCAAAGAAAAGAGAACATAGAACACCTGCTGAATATGCAAAGGCTAAGATATGATTTTAGGTTGTTTCCCTCCATAAACAACCTGGTATGCTTGCCTCTCTCATCAACACAAGAAACATCATGTCTTGTCTCAATCTATAAATCTATATATAAATGTAAATGAAATAATTAAGTAAGCATTACCCCACTACCCATGCCATAACATTCAATATCAACAGCCACAACGAATTTGGACCATCTTCACCAACACATTCATTAATGACCCCTTAACTTGTATGGTTTGCATGTGATGATTATCAAGGGAGGCCATCTCCCACTCTTTGCACTCAAATATAGGTAGGAGTAATTTACATTAATTGTAGTATTACTATATCATACACATACGACACAACTACAAATCCAAATAATTTTAAAAAAAATCGATATATCATAGCCGTAAATAAAGACCTTATGACCAAGCACATAGTATATTTTGTCTTATTCTTTAACTCTTAATTTTCTACAATGTATCCCTATTACATGAAATCTAATGATTTTCATGGGGTATTCGAATGTCCATTTAATGTACATAGCATTGTGTTTCTTTCCAATTATTCATAAATTCAACAATCCAATACGGTGGTATTACTTCATTAGGAATTTTTCCTAAAAATCATGAGTTTTGATCCAACCCATAACTCAAAAGCTGATAAGAAAAAAGCACGAGATATAACATTGTTCGCAATTGTCACGAGGGGCGTTATTCTAGTCACACTCGTGTTATAAATGACGATAATAAGTACATGTTGATAAACTTCTTATTAGCTTACAAATCGCAAGTGTACGATGCAACTATAGCATATATATGTCAAGCACGAGTATGGTATCCATGGCGACTAATTATCTAATCATAATAATTGCAATATCATTCTGTAAGTTCGTATGGGCCGTGTGATTGTCTTGTGGCCAAGCACAGGCTGGTCATTGGTGTATCATGTATGCATGGGTTTGCGTTTTCATGGCCTCGTGCACGGTCCGTGCTTGCATCTTTACATCTATTGCACCTTTTAGGCCTATTTCCTTCGAACTCAACAAACTTATCATTGTTAGGAGTACTAGTTAAGAATTATTTTAAATACCATATAAATTCACAAACTACTAATCCAAACAAGACAATAATAATTCCTAAACATCACTTAAATACCGAGTTTATTATATGTGTCTTAAATTAATGGATGGTGTGGTGCACTAGGTGACACAAACATGTACTATACGCCGTTGTTTTGATTTATACGTATATTTTTTATAAAAACTATATCATTTATTTAAATTTTAAAGTTTGACCCACTTTAATTTTTATCCTTTAATACTAAGAAACAGCAAAGTTCTCCTCCATGTTGCTACGTCGTCGCTAATGAGTTGCAAGTTTAACCAGAATTTAAATAAAATTTATAATTTTTCTGATATTTTATTCCACTTTATTTGATAGTAAGAAAATCCCTTGTATCTCGCCTAGAATATTTCCGAGATTCCTGACATTCATCCATTAAGTAAATTTCTTTCTCAATCCAGATTTTAACGTAAAGAAATTGTAAATCGAATCATTAATAGATTAAGCTTTGTCTGGGATCTAGGTAGCATTTGATTTCTCATGTTCAACTATTCTAGGTCTTTTGTTTCTTTTCTAAATTGATTAGAATTTCATTATGGATTAATAACCGTATAATACTATAATTAATATATTTGCAAAACTGTAGAACGGTACTCCCTCCGTCCAACAAAATATGTCACACTTGTGGGACGACACGAGATTTTAGAAAGTTTTGTTTTGTGTGTTAAATGGGGAGATAAAATATAATTTTTATATTCATGTGAGAGATAACTTTTTCTAAAAAGGGAAACGTGACGTCTTTTGTGGGACAAACTAAAAAGGAAAGTGTGACATCTTTTGTGGGACAGAGGGAGTACCATTTAGGGGTGGCAAATCGTGCGTATTGTGTCGTTATCGTGTCAACACGATAACAACAAACACGAACACGACCCGTTAAGAAAACTCCAAACACGAACACGAACATGACTCGCTACCCTCATACACGAACACGACGACACGAACACATTAACGACACAAATCACTTCGGGTCAATACGACACGATAACAACACATATATGACACGACACAATAATGACACTATAATAATACTATTATAATATATTAATATTATTTCTAATATTAAATTTTAATTTTTAATTTTAAAATAAATAAAATAATATTATTATTATAATATATTAATATTATTTCTTAACGTGTAACACGAACACGACACGACGTTTTCGTGTCGTTATCGTGTCAACACGATAAGGACATGAACCCAATAAGCTTTGACATATACTCATTAATTTCGTGCAAGTTCGTGTCGTGCCAAAAATTATCATCCCTAGTATCATTGTGTGTTTACCTCATTAAGGTTGCAAAGTCGCAACAAAGCCCAAAGGTATTGGTATTAGTATATGCTCCAATAAAACTCATCAATTATCATATTGATGGGTAGTCGTTCTGGCTGGGTATTTTCGTTTGACAAAATAAAATTGAAAATTAAATTTTTTTGACTTTATAATAGGGAAGTAATACTGAACAGTCACTACTTAAGGATCCAACCAAAGAGTACTAAAAAAGCTTAAGATGTATTGACACTATTTTTGATAATCTCAATTTGAAATTATCTAAGACGTGTGATATTAATGTATTTGGGAGAAGAAAGTTAGTATTATCAAAATACGAAAGAGGCTGAAAGCAGTTTGAATGTTTTTTATATTTGGGCCTAAAAGCCCAGCAAGTGAAATTTGCAAATCGAATAAGGGCCGGGTTTTGTTGGGCAAAATTATCTTACATTGATGGGCTGAATTTTAGTACAGCCCATTTTCTGACTTGAGAAGATCATTACTTAATCTCAGCCAGGTAAGCCATTTTCACTTCAAGTGCTTTGCTTTTTGATTTTCAAAATCATTTTTAACAAAATCATGAACCATTTTTATAATAATTAGGAATATTCAATTTCAAGGGGGTGTGATTGAGAACATAAGAATCAATCATTCAATTATCAATCAACTCATACCTCTCGCATGATTAAGGAGGACGAAAATAGAAAAATACTACGAATAGCCAAAAAGTACTAGTATAACTTTTGAAGTATGATGAAATTTGTTTTGGTGTCACTAAAGTTTGAAAGATTCAAGATACGATCTCTAAAATTCTGGAAGAAAGATACGGTCTAATGCACGTTATTCTTGCTTTCTGTCAGAACTAGAATCGCAATATTAGACATTGTCAAAATAGTAAAAAATAAAATAAAACTCCTTCCACCTAAAATAAGATCCATTAATATGCATTAGATTTTTTAATCTAATAGTTTTAAATCATGGCATATGAAAATATTTTTTTATTCTTTTTATTAAAAAAGATATTTAATAGTACAAATTTTAGGATTACTAATATAATTGCTCTTAAAGCTCATTATAATCATTACTAAAATTAAAGATTAAAAGCCCACATAATAACTAATTGTTATAGTTAGAAATTTGGAATTAACTACTACTACTATTACTAAATAACTATGCAACTAATAAGTGGCGAAGCCAGGATTTTGACGTTGGGGTTCAAATTACTGTTAACAGTTGGAGGTATTCTTCGGTATTAGTACTGCTGCAAGCTAATTTGGCTTTAACAGTAGAAGTTAACAAACATTGTATACAAATGGGATTGAACTTACTACATGTACACTGGACCACTATATCATTGTAATGTGGTAAACAAACATTGTATACAAACGGGATTGAACTTATGACATTTTCGCACTCGTTAACGAAAGTCCTGTGGTAACTTCATGGCATGTACACTGGAACACAATAATTTCAAGGTAATTTTCTAGTATTTACATAGGAATGTTCCCAAGCAACACATTTTTCTTCTTGACAGAAGTTAAGTGATATATACTCCTAATATAGACAAAGGAGGGACATTACACACGGGATGTGAAATCTTTATCATGTTGATACAGTTATGATAGTCATAATATAAGGACATTAATCCTTATCTTTACTCATCCCAACAGCTTAAGATGGCCCTTTTTGCTTACTTAACAGTAAGTTTCTAACATAACAATAAAAACATACCGCCATTTTCCGATGCCCAATTTGCTAACACCTAACAACTTGTAGCCAAAACGTCAAACGTGTCCTTTTCTACTTTATATTTTTCTTGAATTTCATGGTACTTTCTCAACAATTATACTTTAAATTCATCCTTGGAAATTATACCTATCCTTGAATAAAATAATACTACAGGCAATAACAATAATAGATAAATATGATGCATCATAATATTTGACTATTATTATTAAGTTAAATATGAAATAGAAGTTAACCAAATAAAATTTTGTAAAATACTTAAGGACACTCGTATGCCCCTTTTTATCCCGCATCTACAAAATGATGATTCTGAATCCTCTATAAATGAGTGGATAATTCCATCTTTACAAGCTATTTTAAAGGGGTGGGTGTCTCATTTTTAACTTAGTATTGGAGCAGGCTAAAATCGATTATGAGTTTTTATATTGCAAGTGGGGAAGTCTGTTGATCATTTTGGTTCATACATTGGGTGGGCGTATTAAAACCGCTCACCATCTTTCTTAACTATAGTAAAATGCATTATCTTTTTTTCTTTTTCATTTAATAAGATGATTATAATTGGGAAAGTCCAAGAACATGAATATAATCCTAATTTGGAGTGTAGGACGTGATAGGCCAACTCAACAATCAATTCTAACCATCTTAATCCAACAAAATAATTGAAACCGAAGAAAGCACAAACAATGAGTTTGATAATTTTAAAACTAAATGGAAAATAAGAATTGAAGATTCGGATTGGATTTGCATATGAAAGTGACAGTACAAAACATGACAAACGATTAAATTAGAAAATAAGATGGTTATTGAGAATAAGGTAGTAACCTAGGCTCATCCAAAACAATCCAAGGTTGATAGATGTTCATTTCTTCCCAGTTTATAGCATTTGCCATTGGCAAAGAAGTGTGAAGCTGTGGCATCATCGCACTATATATTCCCATTTGTGATGGAAGATCAATCATGGCCGTTGAGTTCTCCCATACGTTGTTGTGATGTTGGAAATCAGCTTCCAAATTATTAGTACAAGACAAGAAACTTTCTTGGAGCAACGGCGGCGGCGGCGGTGGAGGGTCGGATCTGATTCTTTGCTTGGGGAAGAGCTTCTTCTTGAGCCTGGTGTTCCAGTAGTTCTTGATGTCGTTGTCTGTTCTTCCCGGTAATTGAGCCGCGATCACCGACCATCTAAATTATATTCCCACATAAATGAATTAATCTCATCATGCAAAATTCATGTATAAAAGTGTATTTTTTAAAAAAAATAAAAGAACTGGAACCACTGTATAAGTCTTATTACGTACAGACCTGCTTCCGATGGTGAGGTAGAGGGTGCAGATTAAGTTGTCTTCGTCTGCGGTGAAACCGCCGTGCTTGAGGTTAGGCCGGAGATAATTGAGCCATCTAAGACGGCAACTCTTTCCGCATCTCTGGAGGCCTATTTTGGCCGGGAGGGCGATCCAGTTGCCGCCGGTGCCGTGAGTTTGGATGTGGGATTTGAGCTTGGCGTCCTCTTCGGGAGACCATGGCCCTTTCTTCACCTTGGCTTTGTCGCAGCAAGGAGCTCTTCCCATCGCTATTATTTTGCTATTTTGCCTCTCACTCTCTACTCCCCCCTATTTATGTATTCTTAGTTTTATTATTTTATTAATCTATCTTGTTTTAAATACATTTTGTTTTATTTAATAGAATTAATTACTCTTTTATTTTTTAAGAATACGTCATCAAGATTTACTACTAATAATATATATTGACGGTTAAACATTGTAGTAGACTTGGTCAAAAGTATGAAGATAATAACAATGAGAGAGCACTCAATGTGATTCTCGACTTATTGTAAGGTCAAGTATGCTTCCTAGATCACGGCAAATCTGTACGAATAAAAAAAAATTCAACTATAATAAAAAGATACTCCAGTACTCCTAGTATGAAAGAAAAACAAGTACAAATACTTTAAAAAAAAAGTAATGATTTTGGCTTCGTTCGGTATCAAGGAATTGATTAAATACTAAAAAATATTACATTGATTTTATGTAATCGGGATGGGATTGGATTGGCTCTATTCGATATTGTGGAATTGGATAAAACAATACTTAAAAAATATTCATTGATTCATAAAGAGAAAAGGTCCATTACCGAATAGTAGTGTTGTTAAGACATTTTTTCTAACATTATAGTATTTGACAATCGGTTTATTATCCATTTTGAGTGGGAGAGTCATAAACTAGAAGTGTTGAATGGACATATGTTAGCTTACTTTAGCTCAATTAAATCTATTAGTTTTGTGCAATGAGTTAATCGATAGATTAGGTTAAGAGATATTCTTAGTCTTGCTATTCTATTGTAAGTACTACTTCTCAAGAATAAGAGAGATTATTAATCAATTGAAGTGAATTAATTCGTACAGTAAATTAATTAATAATTTTCAATATAAAATCTTTTGATTGATATAGGTCACATATCTTCTCCTTTGGTCTCGATTGTTACAACAATTGTTTTTCTTATGCCACTTTAATTGTGATTGATATGTCTGGATAATATACCAACTTAAGGTTATGTAAGATTGTATTGGTCTTGGTCTTTAGTCTTGTTTTCACTTATCGTTATTTTAGCTTTTACCTTGTTGGTTTTGATTTTGGTTCATCACTTTGAATGGTTTGAGCGTTTTTTCTTTTGTCAAAATGTAACAAAAGAAATTGGGTCCACACTTTACTTGAATTTCGATTATTTTGCAATGTATGAAGTAATTTTTCTAGTAATTATTCCACCGATACTCTTGTACTCTGACTAATGAGTAAGAGCTTTCAATCCACACATGATTTCCGATCCTATTTATTTATAATTATATCGATCACAAAAAATGTTTTCTTTAATCTATCCATGTATATGCACGCTCTTGTTGGTATTACATTTAGGTACTTGATTGGAATGGAATATATATTTTATGTGGGGTCATATTTATTACTCCCTCCGTCCGTCATTAGGAGTCTCATTCCTTGGTGGCACGGATTTTAAGAAATGTTAAGAAAAGTGGGTGGGAAAAGGTTAGTGGAATAGGGGTCTTACTTGTATATATTAGTTTTAAATGAAATGTGAGTGGAATGAGTTAAGTGAAGGTGAGACCCTTTTACCATTTATGGTAAAAGTGAACCGGGACTCTTATTCGCGGACGGACTAAAATGGAAAAACGGGACTCCTATTCACGGACGGAGGGAGGGAGTATATAAAATTAGGTTATGTAAGTAAGGAGATTAATTATATAGTACTAGCAGTAATATCTATCCACATGCAATGACAAATGAAAACAAAGCACCTAACAAATGTATGTGGTACGGTGCACCTGTAAAGTAAGCTTTTAATAAACATCACCTTAATAGGCTGGAAATTTCATGTATACATATGTTTTGTCCATATTAATTTGTAATTACTCATCTTTCGAATCTTTATAATTCCGATTATATCCTAATATCCATTTAATTTGCTTTAATTTTTATTTATTTTATTAGTCTAATACTACAATATCCATACATAATTCATTACTATGGGTGTAATTGCGACTTTGCATTACATATATTCTTCTATTCAATTTTTCTTAGAAAAACCCAAAACGGACATAAATGTTCTAACTGTGCAGTGCCAATGAATTATAAAGTTCAATAAAAAGATATAAGGAAGAAAAAGAAAATGAAAGAAAGGAGAAACTATCCACACACTCACAATGGCACAAGTAAATTATTGTCTTATAATGTGAACAGAACAGACCCTCTGAGGATCATAATTAATAATTGTCAGTCATCAATAATTATAACTAAATTATTATAGTATGTATAATTATATATAGAGAGGGAAAGAGGTGTTTTCATTTCCTAACGTCTCTTATATAGTTATATGTTAATCAAGACCAATTTTATATATATAAAGAGGGAGGTGTTTTCATTTCCGAACCTCTCTTAGATGTTAATCAAAACCAAATATGGACAACAAGATTTGTATATCGAACTATTGATTAAACGATATATGCCAATGTGATCTAACTGAATACATTTGGGCAAAATTTTGCCAAACACAACTAGTGATTTGAATTTAGATTATGTATTTTATCATTTCCAATAAAGTATGTTTTTAGGAATTCAATTATGTATACTCTGTCTTTTAATAAAACGCAATTTTTAAATTTTAATAAATTTTATTATTTTAATTAAATTGAAATAGATATATTATAACATAAAGTAAATAGATCAAGATAAAATAAGTGAGACCAATAAATAATTAAGGAAAGGAGTGATGGATTGTTGAAATTTTTTCTAAGAAAGGAATGGGTTCAAAAGTGGCTTAAGACCTTGAATGGTGTAGTGAATGAATAGATTTTGGTAATAGATCGTGGATGAATTTAAATATTTTAATATTTATCAATTTGGAAATATGTTTGGGAGTAATTGAATTTTGGCCCCATAATCCATGTGATGGATTTTACCGGTTACACATAACCTTTTTTTCATATTAAATACATGTATTGAAAAAGTAAATGTCGTGTATTTGAAAGATTTTGACTCAAAATCTACATTATAAAGTTTCAATAGATTAAAATAATACTCCCTCTTAATACACAACCTAACCTACACTCATTGTAAATGATGATATATAAGGCTAATTCACAAACTAGCTATATAGTCTAGTTGTGAATTATATAATTATTTTGTCACCATTCACAACGCTATGGTTTGAATTTGGTCGCATATTAAAAGTTTACTTTCTCCTATGATCCTATCTCTACCATTTGTTGTTCTTGAAATAGCAATTGAATTGTGTTGCCGTATAAACACAATTAAGTTCAAGTCAAAAGTGAGTAAAAAATTAAAGTACAAATTTATAGTTTTTATTCAAGCTTCATTGACAATCATGCAAATTAACATAATAATTCAGATGCTTTTGAACATTTCAAGGATAAAATTTACATAATTGGTCGATTAACCCACGGTTCTACTTGTTCTAGAAAAGATAACAAGAAGTTAAAAGAGGTCGACAGCTAGAGCCACCACCATTATTTTCAAGGTCAAGGAATGTTCTCCTTTGGATATATTTAATTTATCTGGACTATCACGCACTAACATATATTTTATGTTATTAACTTTTGACAATTAATTGCAGCAGCAATCCATTTTCATACACTATCTAGAATATAGTCGCCCATATTCAGATAGGGTATGACTTACATTTTAGTAATGTTAGTACAAGATTAATCATTGATATAACCATACAATGACTGATATGAAATAACTTAATTAAGGGCCTCTTATTTTCTATGCAGTGCTTACATTTAATTTGGAATTGATAAAGTATAAGACATAAGGACAGAGAAAAAAAAAGTAAAGTATAAAAAAGAAAATGAATACTCTCTCAGTCCAATAAAAATATAGGCAATGGATATGGCACGGGAATTAAGAATAAAATTGGTAAAGTAAGAGAGAGGAGGAGAAAGGTATGGTAAAGTAAGAGAGAGAAGGATAATGTAGTTATTAAATTGATGTAACTTTCCAGAAATGGAATACACGTATTTTGTGGAACTGACAAAAATGGAAAGTGCAAATATTTTTATGGGGCGGAGTGAGTATAATAAAATGGAAGAAACTTTTCATTTTTAATATGAGACTAATTTTGATGGACGGAACGAATAAAAAGATGCGACTAAGGGTATACCGTACCGAAAAATGTTGTATGAAAAATTGCGGTATACCGAAAATTCGGTATGGTTAATTTTTGATACCGTTACCTTACCTTGATTGAGGTATACTGCATTTTTACGGTATACCGAAATACGGTACGGTATATCGTAATACCGTTATACTTAAAAAACTATTTTATTCCAAAAATATTTTTAAAAAGTTGGATTTTGGAGGATTTTTCTTTTTAATTTATTTTGTATATAAATATATTAAATATAATATAATATAATATATAGTACTCCCTCGTACCCGAAAAATATGAATTATTTCCTTATTAATTCATCCCTGAAAAGTATGAACTTTCTAATTTTGACACAGTTAAACAGTATATTATCCCTACACATCATTTTATTTACAATTTCTACCATTACACTACACTACTAATGAAGTGGAACTCACTATCCACTAACACTACTTACCAGGGGCGGACCCATGTATAAAATGGGTAGGGCTAAAGCCCTTAATAAAATTTATTTTAAGTTTTTTTCTTTTATAAATTTTTATAATTTATCTAAATTTAAGACAAATTATTATGTAAAAGCCCTTATAAATAATCTAAAACACTCAAAAATATACTTTAAAACAAAATTTAGAAATACAGCCCTTATCATTATTTATTTCTGCGTCCGCCCTTGCTACTTACACTACCCTTCATCTTTCTTTCTTACTTGCTCGCTCCGTTCCATAATAGTCAAGTCATTTTGTCATTTTGGTACGGTATCATACCGAAAATTACTGTATACCAAAAAACTGGTATTTTCGATACGGTAAGTGCGGTATTTTGATATTTCCCTCCACCGCTCGATCAATTGACGAGACTATTATTTATAGACCGGTGGAATAATATACTTTTGTGATATTGATAACTATGTCTATATTGACTTAAAATGTAGGAATGGAACAGTGGGGAAATAAAATACTTGATGTTCAAAAAGTGGATGCATAAAGGCAGCAATCATAGTTTATGTAAAGAAAATGAAATTACAATAGCACAAAGTGGTGTGTGATTCTACATTTGCTAAACCATTTGACCCGTTCCTCAACTCCCACATTTCAAAGTGTACTTTTCCATAGGGTTATTATACATAGTACAAATACCCCTGCAAGAGTGTGGAAATTAAAGATATATAACTGTATACAATAAATAAAAGATTAATTATATGTAAATATAAATGCACACACAATTACATACTAGTAAAATAAAATTTCAAAAATATGATATTGAATAGCGAAATATGATAAATCTTGAGTTTGAAAATATTTTGATAAAAACTAATGCATCAATAGTGTGTCTATTATGTTTTTTTATTATAGCGTTGTTATTTTATAATATAGTACATGCTACATGAAAGGACAAGATCGAAAGGACGTTATGATTTTAAAATTAGTTACTTTTAAAGTAGCATCCTTGTATATGTATAACATACATTAGAAGGTTAATTATATTTTATTTTGTATAGTTATTTATTTTATCCAAAAATCATCACAAAAGTGTCGATTAAGCTCTAAAAAATGTTTACGGGTTAGCTCTACTCAGACTGTGAACTAATAATCAAGATGAATATTTTATCAAACTAGAAATTTACAATATTAAGACGAAAGGATATAAACAAATTAATTCGAAAAGGCACGAATCAATGAGCAAATGTAGAAACTTCTTTCGACGCATAGTTACACATTAAATATTTATAAAGTGGGTAGAAAAATAATTGCACCATCTCTGACTTTAATGTTACTACAAAGTACAAAGTGATTTTTTCTTCTGCTGTTCACATGCCCTTTTTTGCTAGTGCAATTATTCAATTAGAATATGATAATAGTTACCTTTGAAACTACTAACAAAAAGAGCTCTTCAATCTGCAATTTTCCTTCTCCAGGTTACTTCTTCCTCACTTGAAACTAAAAAGTTTAATCAGCTAGTATCTATGCGATTAGTATATAGTCTTAGTGACTTTTCCATAAAATAAATTAATCCCTTTAAGTAATTACGAAAATCCAACCCCACAACAAACAGACAAAATAATTTTTTCACTAAAATTTGGTCAAAATTGGCATGCCAATCAAATAGAGAATATATTTGGAAATCATCTATTAACGGGCTGACAATTTTTGATCCGACACGATAATTCGACACGAATCCGCACGAAGTTAACCCGACACGAACACGCATATTTAGGATTTGGGTCCTTATAGGGTTGACCCAATAAGAACCCGGAAATTTTGGGTTGGGTCGGGTCGGGTTAGGTTGGGTTCCGTTAAGAAAAAAAATATTTTGATTATTTCTATTAATTAAAATAATATATTAAATATTAATTTTAATTATTTTTATTAATTAAAAAAATATTATAATTTTAATTTTATTAGTAAAAATATGATTAATACTATTATTAATTATTTTTTTTTAATTTTATTAAAAAATAATTATTTTAATTATTTTAACTTTATTAGTTAGATAATTTTAATATACTTTAATTTTATTATTTGGATTTAAAAATTATTTAAATTAATTATTTTAATTTTATAATATCTTATTTTATTGTGTAATATCAAATTTTAATTATATAATATCATATGTCGGTCGTTATCGTATAGCGTTTTTATTGTGTAGTAACTTACTATTATTAAAAGATGACCGATATTTTTTTGGATGACACGAAATCTGCACGAATCCGACACGAATCTGTTTGGGTTGAACCGATAAGGTTGGGTCGATATTGGGTTGACCCAATAGCAACCCAATCCGCACAATTTGTCAGCCCTGTCTAAAGTTCTAACCAACTAGCACTTTTGCTTATTTTATTTTTTTCATATAAGTTTTGCAGTTAAGGATTTAATTAAGACTTGGATAAAAATCTAATGCATGTATCGAGATATCTTTTAGTTTTCTTCTCCTTCATGTATCCTTTAGAGAGAGGTGGGAGGAAAGAGGAAAGAAAATGATCAAATTATAGAGGCTACTCTGAACTTATTCAAACTTCCTACTACAAAATTAAACAAGCTGTTCCTCAACAATATATTTATTGCATAGAATAGACAAATGGGTAAGAAATCAAAATTTAGGAGCAGAAAAGCAAATTACAACACAAGACGCTTCTTTTCCAAAGTCATAAGTAGTTTCTACAATTCAAAGACAAGAGAGGATAAGAGAGGCTACTTGAGCTCAACTATCCATCCCATTGTATCCTCAGCCAGCCCCATCTGCAGGCTCGTCAGCGCCGAATACAGCTGCTGCGACACACGCCCCACTCCTCCGTAAGTCACCCTGCATTCACCAAACAATGCGGTTTTACATTTCCCCTTCTCATCCTTTTTTCCTCCCAACGTACTACTATTAGTTTTGATCAATGTAACAAAGTCTATACCTTTTATTGAGATAGGTTATGCTTCCTACAGGTGAAACAACAACTGCAGTTCCCGTGCAGAAAACTTCATCAGCTTCAAGCAAATCGTCCACTGTCACATAACGTTCCTCAACCTGAATATCATAAAAGCATAAATAACAGTGAGTACGCTCTTTATTTGGTCGATCCACTTGATGCAAACTATAACTCGATTAGTCATAATGACAAACTTGAGAACCAGCAAAAGTACCTGGAATCCCTGACTAATAGCAACATCGAGTATGCTCTTCCTGGTGATGCCAGGTAGGATGGTGCCTTTTATCGCAGGAGTGGATATCACATTACCCTGAGGATTCAAATATTCAATTTTAGGATAGATTTTAAGTTTTCATGGACGAGGAACAAATAAGAATGACGGATAGAACAAAAAAACAATAATAAGATTATCACAACAGAAAGTTCAATATGAGAAATTAGCTTCAGACGGACCCAAATGATCCACTTTAATTTTTCAAATGTGCCACTCATTACACATATGTTGGGAAGGAATAGTATCACAGAAGGAGATCCACGCAAATAGAAGTTAAGAAGAACTATGGCTAAACAGCCAAAGATACCAAAATCATACTGAATAAAAATCACCATATCATTGATCCAGTGTGGGAATCGATGAAACACACTGAAATCATGTTGGTGATGAGAAGATGCCATACCTTTACAACAAACACGTTGCACGAGGAGACTTCCTCCAAATATTTTTTGTGAGTACTATCTAAATAAAGTACATCAGAAAACCCTTTTGCTTTAGCAGCACTCTGCGCCTGTAGAACCTAGCAGTGATAGTCCAGACGATGTAAATAGTCGTCAACATGAGGTAGAAATCAAAATCAAAATCATAATACAGGATGGTATTTACAGAAGACCATAAGTTAGTAATTGATAAGATAATAGGGTCACTAAGCAGGAAGAAGCTAAACTACAGTAAGCAAGAGAGTATCTTGACCACAGTTAGACAGTAATGACAAAGCACCAAAGTCAACAAGCCATAATTTGATTTGGCATGTTCGAAGTTTCAAATCAAGAGAAAGCTCTATGAGTTTACTCGAACTAGCGATAAGGCTGTAAGCAAGAAGTAAATTGTTAAAGATGGAAAGAGACAACTTAGAGGAAGTCTTGCAAGGAACAAAAAAAATTATATAGGGAGAAATAAAATCTACATTACAAAGCAGTTAACATTAATATAAGAATCACTTACTGCAGCATAGTTTCCGATGGTCTTTACTCCTCCGGTACCACCAGGTGTTGCACGATGCATTTCTGTCTCCACAATTAAATTTATTGGTGCCAATCCTTCCTATATCGTAGAACAAGGAACGAATGTGAGATATATTGTTGTTCCAGAAATAAAATTTTGTAAAAGGGATGTCCACAACAAGAGTAGCATTGAGACGTTAGAATTTGCAGCTTATAAATTGTACCTTGTTATGCAAAGCCCATTAAATAAAAAAAAAACAAGAACACCCAAATCATACATAAACATGACAAGTGAATGTTAGAACCAGATTCCTTCGTGTGCAAAAAGGTAACATAAGCATATATTGAACTTGTGGCACAGGCATGTAAAGGGAACTCAAACTACCTTGAAATAGTTGCCTACGGGTGAAACATAAACCAAAAAGGTGTACTCAGGAGCCGGTGCAAGACCTAGAACAGCTCCGCTTCCCATAAGCAATGGTCTTATATATAAAGAACCCTTTCCTGGTGGAGGAATCTGAAATTGACAACAAATAGAGAACGAGCTATTAATGTTTCAATACAATTGCATAACTAACTACAAGTTCTCAAACTCAAATAAAAACATTACCCATCTTTCATTTGCTAAAACAGTGGCTTTTACAGCCTCCAAGAACTGATCAACAGTAGGAGCAGGCATGCACATGCGCACGGCACCCTCTCTAAGCCGCATCGCATTTTCCTCAGGACGGAATAGTAAAATATTACCATCGTGTTTCCTGTAAGCTTTTAGGCCTTCAAACAATCCCTACAAATTTGGCAGACAAACTCAAATTCAAAACCCAAGCACATTGCTACATATCAATCAAAAAACGGCACACAATAAAACTAACCTGGCCGTAATTCAAAATACCAGCAGACGGGCTCAACTCAAGGTTCCCAAATCTCTGCAATTCACCATTACAAAATGCTTCACCTTGGGAGCACTTCATCATATACATATAATCAGTGGGCACCAATCCGAAACCAAGATTGTCCCAGTCAATGTCAGCTGATTCCAATGCAACATCACTGCCAAAATCAAAGAACCCCAAATCCTAGTGTCAGAACTGAAGCGAAACCTTAAATTGCTACCAATCGTGGAAAATTAAAAGAATAATTCCTAGAATCAGAACCGAATTCGAAAACAAAGAAGTCAAAATTCGAATAATGCGGCACTTCATATATTTCCACAACAGCAAAACCTGGCGGGCGACGCCACACGAAGCGAATTGGCATTGTTGTTACTGAAAGGAACGAAGCGCGATTGCTTCTGCAGCAGCACAGAATCATGATTAATACGATAAGCATAACAGAAATAAGCAGGTGATAAATAAGACGAATAGCAATGATTGCAGAGACGGAAAAGGGGCGAATTGAAAAAAGTACATTGAATGCGGCAGTTGCCTGGAGAGGAAGAAGGTGGGGAGAGAGAGATTTCTTGTCGGTGAGAGGAGGGAGGAGCTGGATAGCGCTGCGGGCGGGGCCGAGAAGGAGGGTGGGATTGGGGTGTAGGGCAGCAAAAGCAGCGCCGCTCTCCATTGTTTCACTCAAACCTCTAATTTCTGTTTTGACTGCTCACTTCCAAACAACAAATGCGTATATCACTTTGCTGCTAAATCTTTTTGCTCTAAATAATTAGGGTTGCTTCACTATAAATCATTTTTATTAACGAATATTTTGAAAGCTAATCAAACTCTATGTATTAGTATCCAAAAATATGCTAATACGTGAATATCAAAGCAGTTCTAAAAATAGAAATGTTTGTATTATAGTATATGAAACACTGAAAAAAGTTCGACAAAAGGAATATATATTTCTTAAGTTATGATGTGTCTATTGTTTTTAAAAAATTTAATAATATCATTTTACTTTTCGTCGACTCCAATTCCCAATTTCTTGGATGGATATCATGTACTAATTGCGTTTTAATGTGAGGGTATATTTGACTAATAAAATTATGTTAAAATATTGGGTAGGTATGAGGCTATAGTATTTGACTGATAAAATCACGTTAAAAACAGGGTAGGTATTTTTATCTTAAACAATACCATATGCAAGTCTGCAAGTAAACGAAATTTTGTTTTGCCTATCGACCACATTTGACTAATAAAATTAAATTAAATCGTCGTTATTATAATTATTATAAGTTTAATTCATTTTTATAACACAATTATATTCTTGTTTATTGAATCAATTTTAACTCATCCATTAATCATTCGGTCATTTTATAACACAATTATATTTTTGTTTATTGAATCAATTTCACTATTTCATCCAATACTAGACATTATATATTAAAACATACAAGATTCTTGTAAGAAAATTGAAAATTGAAAACTGAAAAAATGAGCATTATCAAACTAGGGGGTTAAAATAGGCTATGGTCGGAAGATAAGTCCATCCAAAGCCGGCACTCAAACATTAAACACACCTATGATTAATACCTCCAAAATACAGAAAAGGAACAAGGATCAACATCTTACATCAAGAACACCAGTCATGAAAAACACCACTCTAGAAGATCACTATAGGCACACATTTTACACGAAACTAGATGTGTTAGTTGGATCATTTACACCATGAAACAGATGGGACAAGTCGCATTCCGGATACTAAGCACTACTAGCTTGCATACATCATCACCAAAACCAAGAGTATGCATTTGCCTGAAAAATACCATAAAATAACTTTTAAAATAAGAAGAATACTTGAATCAAGTAAATGACAAGATATAGGTGAGGCATATACTTTCTAAGAAATACTATTCCACGCCAACTATATGTCAAATAAGTGCAAGATTTCTTCACCAAATCCCTGTAGAAAGCTATCCTATTATCTTACTCCACATCACCATTTTTATCAACTTTCTCATCAACTCCAGCATCCTGCAAAAGTGAATTAGGAATTAGCTTCTTACAAACTATAGTAAAACTGATGATTGTAGAAGATAATCGAATAGCAATCCTAATGATAACTGACAATAACCAACAGATAATGAAACATAATAAGCCCAATAAATGGAGCAAGTAATATATGACTTGTTTAATCAATGACGGCCTCACGTGGGTGTTATATTTTAGGGTTAGCGTAGATAGACAAAAAATAGTACTAATGCCTTGTTTACTTTAAAGGACTGAAGTTTTGAGATATCCCAAGACCCTTGACAACTCCAATCATTTGAAGTAATTTGCTGGATACATATCCCATGGAGTGACAATAGAAATAAGTGGTTAGTTTCTATCAGGTCCAAGAAAACAAAAATAGGCGGTGATGTGGTGTGATCTAAACATTAATCCAGCAAGAGTACTGTGCATACTAGAAATTCAGATCTATGAATACATTTTAAATAACAAAACAGGCAAGAGGAAAATTTCGAAGAGCACTTCTGGAGGAATATGCAAATTATCTAAATGAAGCACACTTCAGCTAACAACAGATAATCCTTGGGATTTCTATTTGAATAAAGATGAAAATAATTTATGCATTAAACTACCTCACTGCTTCCTGTGAGCCTTTCAATGTCAAATTTTGTCACTTGTTCAATTGTAACAACTTTATCAATATAGACTGTGGTCTCTGTGCCAACTGGAGTTTGATCAAATGGTTCGACAATATGATTGACCTTAGATGAGTTTGAGTACTTCTGTGGCAAGCTGCAGAAGAGAGAAAACAGGAATTGCAATAATTAGTCAAAAAACAGTATGCGATAGAATGATCATGAAATGATATGGGTCAGCAATAAGTATTTTTGAATGATAAGTACCATGGAGTCATATCTTCTGATCCATGATCTGTCATATCCTTTTCTTTCTTAAATTTTTTGTTACTATGTCTCGGTTCAAGAATTGTATCAGCACATCGTTTGAGCCATGAGAGAGGAGCAGAGAGGGGAGAAGAAGACTTATCGGACTCTTTTCTACCAGACCCATTATTAACTATCCCATTTTGATCTGAAACCATTTCATTCGGTTGACTCACAAATCTTTTAGTTGAAGTTTTCTGATTCTTTGACTGCAAGTTGGATTGCATCTCAAGTACAGAAATAGAGTCTAATCTTTCTTTTAAAACCTCCAACCCCTTCAAGGTCTCAATCTGAGAAATGATGCCCTCTCTATCAGCTCTTAGTAACTCTCTTTGATTCTCCAATTTTTCTCTTTGTACCTTAAGCTCCTCTATTGAACTATTTAGCTCAGCCCATTCTTGGTCCCTCTTTTCACGATCTCTATTTATCTCTCTTCTCTCATCGTCAAGCCTCTTCATTTCAGAGTTTACGTGTTCAAGTTCCTTCCCTACTCGTTCTTTAAGAGAATTAATATGTTGAAGTTCTTTCTTTTTTTCTTCCTCAAATTCCTTCGCTCTTTCTGCAAGATAATTCTCAATTTCTTCACGTCTCTTCTCAATAGAGTTATTCAACTCCTTCTTCTGCATCTCAATATCCCGCAAGAAATCATCACGCTCTTTCTGCATCTTACTAAACCACTCAGCACGTTCATTCTCAAGTTGTTTCATGAATGACTCCCGGTCATGGGAGAGTGACTCAAGATCACGTTTATATTGGTCCCTCAATTCATCTTTTTCTGCTTTCAAGCTTTCACGCTCATCATTCAGAAATTTGGAGACACTTGACCTCTCCTCAGCAATACGCTCTGCTTCTTTTACAAGCTGTTCCCTTTTTTCATCAATTAGCTCCCACTCAGATTCAAATTTTGCCTTCTCTGCTTTCAAGCGGTCTGCCTCAGCCTCATGTTCTTGTTTCTGCACACTAATATTATCAATCTCTTCTTTTAGTCTCAATTCTAGCTCAAGTAATTCATTTCTTTCAGTCCTCATTGCCTCCATGTTCTCCTCTGCATCACTGATCTGTTTCTTCCTCTCCTCCAGCAAATCAGAAGACTTCTTAAGATCAAGCTTCATCTGGTGGATCTCTTCCTTCTCTTGTTTGAGAGAACATTTCTTTACTTCTAAATCTTCTTCCAGAGTGCAAAGATTCTTTTGTTTCTCTTCAACTAAACTTAATCTCTCTTCTACTTCCTTCTCTTTTTCTTCAAGGCGCTTTGATGCAGCATCCAACTCTCTTTCTTTTTCTGAGATGAAGTCCTCACGTTGACTGATGTCAAGTTCTCTTAATTCCCATGCCCGCCTCTTGGTGTTAATCTCCTCTTCTAAGAACTTGCGCTTCGTTTCAGCTTCTGCCTCAAAAGCAGAATTCCTTATTGCCAAAGCTGCTTCTTGATTAGACATTACTTGTTGATTATTATCCTGAGAGTTAAATCAAACATGAATTGAGATTTAGAAAGAAAAGATTAGTTCTATAAACAATAAAGGACAGGATACTGTTAGGTTGGCTCCATTGCTTCGGTTCTGGATATATGCTCAAACAAAATCTACATGGTAGAATCAAGTAGTATGGCATGACAGTCTCATTCTAAAACAAAAAACATAAAAAACAAATGATAACAGCTAACCACAATTAATAGATGATGAAAACAATAGTTCTAAAAAAGTTGCATGTGTCAAACATTTAACAACACAAGCATAAGCACAAAAATAATGTCATTGCTAGAAAGTAATATAATGCAGAAATAAGCATGTTTCATGTATGGAAGGATCAATATTAATACACATACCATACAATACAAGGAGAATATCATTGCTACGTTTCTTTTGTGTGCAGAACTTTTATTTATTGTTTGTATTAGAAAAGACAGAAAATTAGAATACTCCACCAACACCCATGTTGAAATTTAATGTGTTAAACTAGAATCACAGTAAGAGACATTGTTTATTATGATGTTCAGCTTCCGGTTCCAACAATTTTCACAAGAAGTCATTATTTGCTCGTAAGAGAATAAACTTACAGATTCTTTGCTTGTAATTTTAGCTTGCATCAGAAGTGCCTCTTCCTCCTTCTTGAGAAGATCACATTCTCTTTTGATAACAGCCTGAGCAGGAGTGCACGAGAAATTTATATTAAAGTTATATCATGAATGCAGCTTAAAATAAAATATGGTCTATTGACATCAAAGTGAAAAATAATGTTATAAACTAACCTCCTCTCTTGCTGATAAGGTACTCACTTTTAGCTCAAAAGAGATTTTTTCTTCATTTAAGGACATACGCTCTTGGGAAATGCTTAACTTTAATTCACCAAGCTCCCTCTCTAATCTCTTCAACTCTTTGGTTTTATCTAAAACATATTCTTCTCTCTGGTTCAGCAAAGCGTGTGCATCCAGTAACCTCTCTTGCGTTTGCTGCATAACTTTTTGCCTTTCAGATAGGGATTGCCTCTCGAGCTGAATTTCTTTCTCTTTAGCTTCAAAACTAGAATGTTAATGATGAAAAAAAGACATCATCAGTAACTTTAGCAATAAGTAATGCTCTACATATAGAAAACAAGAGAACATCCAGATATGGCTAACCCCAACCAAATGCAGAGAAGAAAAACGACTGTTCGAACAATGGACCAAGAATACATCCCCTATACCACCTTAACAAAGCTAGCATACTTACAGATAACAGTAAATAGATACCTGGTTATTATACTATGAAAACTGCGTAGACATAGTTACATACCAAACTATCTAAATATATAACCAAGAAAGGTAAAAAGTGCAATCATGGGAAGACAGCTTTTTTCGATGCAATCATGCAAGAGAAGTAAGATTACCAACAAGAACTTACTCAGCCTTAGATGACACAATGCGTCTCCGTAAGTCATCTTCACGTTCTTCAACTTCATGCAACTTTCTTTCAGCAGTTCGATGATACCGAGTCGCTTCTGCTTCAAGTGACTCTGCAGCCCGCTTTTTCTCCTCAGCCTCTGTTAACTTCTTCAAGGCATCTTCCACCATATTTCTTGCTTCTGCAAATTTACTATCGGATGCCACCTTCACCTCTGCATACTCAGCACGCATTTCATGCAAGGTCTTCTCGATCTACAGAGATTTTCAAATTATAAATACATCAATAACTCACAGACCACATAAAGGATCACTAACAAGAACAGAGGAAGATGAAACTACATTCTTAACGCATTCTTTCTCAATTCCGAGAGCTTTCCTGAGACTGTCTTCTTGTTTTCTAGCACCAGCCATGTTGGAGACATGGGAAGCCCGTTCACGCTTATAATTCAGCTCAGCTGTGTCGGCAATCGATTTAGCTTCATCATACTTTGAATGCCATTCGTTCCTTTCCATTATAAGTAGGCCCATATGATGCTGGTGTTCATATACCTGATCAAATGGACAAGGAACATCAAGCAGAACTATTAAAACATCACAAATGATCAAAGCTAAATGGATTAACTTCGAGCATTGCACGCAGTCATTTTTACGAGTCGGGGCTACTTAATACCCAGCAAAGTTTAAGGTAAACATCGCTGTTACTAAAAACAGCTAAGGCTCTAAGAAGTTAATGAAATCATCCCGCCCGTTAGAACATTCAAATCATGCATCAATTTTACCCCCTTTCTTTAAAATAGCATAACTTTAGTAAAAATCAAAACCTAAATCCCAATCTTCTCGAATAACATTGAACCAGCAGGGCAACAATAACAGTTATAGCAAATGCACGTTATAGAAATTCAAGAAAATATGATAATCGGCATGGATGATGCGTAACGAAAATAGCTTAATTTTAGTAAAGCGTAAAAAAGATGGTATAGAAGGAGACCTCGGCTTCTAATTTCGCAATATAGGCAATGAGTGCCGCCTTATCTCTCCGTTTAATCGAATCTTCATCAAAACCTGCTTCTTTGAGCCGCTTCCAAATGGTTTCGTCGCTCAATGGGGTTTTCAAAACCCTAGACGAACCAGAATTCGGAGTCACTCCAATTGTTACGGCGCTCCGCGGCGTCACCGCCAATTTGTCCGACCGCGAAGTCGGAGTCGCCATAGACGGATCAGGATCAGTAGCTGTTTCTCGCACTAAAATGTCTCGCGCGAATTGGGGTTTTCTCAACTTCAGTGGGATCTCTTTTTGGTTTCACTTCATGGAAAAGCTGTGGTGTGGACTCCACCACTCTCTTCTTTTCGCATTCGTTTATTTGGTCATTCTTGACCCTACGACGTCGTATATCTTCGAAAATACTGTAAAATTTTACTACTGCTTTGATTATAGTATTACTTTCGAATTTAGATTATCGGATTTTAAACTTTTTCAAAATTTACACCACATATATTGGGTATCGGATACTGTCTGGATACTATTTTATTAATTGCTATGACTTTCCATGATTAAATTATTTACTAATTATGGTTTAGATTATATTAAAATAACAATTATAGTTTCATATTTAACTTTACAAATAGATCTTTTAATTAAATAATTTAAGAGTTTCTGTGATTCGGATGAAGTTATAAATAAGGCATCAGTATCACACAAGACTACGAGAATGATTTTATTTTCTCACCAAAATCACAAGTATTTTTATTATAATTGACATTTTAGTTCATGATAAAAAGAAGAATAGTAAATCTTTGGATTTTAACCTATTTCACATAAACAACTCGAATTTCATATTCCAGATGTTTGGTTAAATTTCACCAAAAAATAATATCATAGTCATAATTTAGAATAATCCAAAATAAAAACCATGCTTAATTAACGTCTTGATTCGTTTTCCTCTATCTTATTCCACAATTTACGCAATTATTTATGCCACCCAAGTTTTTTTATATAATGAAAATAAAAAACAATATTATTATATGAAAGGGTAGTGATAAATTAACAAACATTGTACGTTGGGATATAGTATTTGTCAATTTCTATCATTTGCAATAAATAAGGAAGTTAACTATTTTAGTAGTATATTAATTTTACATTATAACCCTTCATGTTAATTAAGGATTGAATATAATACTTTCAACAAATATTAAAAAGAAAATACTACTTAGAATTTTTTCTAATAAAAATATTTTACATTATTTTTTTTATAGTTTGAAAAAAAATATATGAAAAAATGAGTTAAAAGAGAAAACAACAAAATAATAAAAGATAGTGAAAATATTATAATTAAATTAATAATAATTCAATAAAATTTAATTTTTGAAAACAATATAATATTATATTATATTATAAATCACTTAGAGATTAGTTTAGCTAGTATGTTATATTTTCCACTTTCATTTATCTTAAAATCTAATTTATACAGTAGTATATTTTTTTATTTGGATCTCGTGTGTTCATTATTTTTTATTTCATTTTTTTCAATTATTTTAGTATGACCCCTATTATATTATTAATGTAATATTTTTTAGCAATGTCATACATCCACATAATATCATTCAATGACAGTAGTTTCTTAATTATATAAAATTTTCATTTCTGAAATATTATCAATGTATATTACATTATATAAAACAAAGAAAAATCACATAATAGCAAAATAGTATTTATAAAAGATAAAAAAATATTATTACAAAGAAATATATTAAAGAAATATAAATGGAATATTTTTTTGGCAAACGAACAATTTCTCTCTTTGAAATATCTACCAATATGTACTATAATACTTGCAAAATTAAAAATTAAACAAAATATCAGTATATATGGCATAATACGAGAGAAATTCCAAATAAAAGATTATTTTGCATAATTTTACTTTATTATTAAAAGGAATAATTTATTTATCTTCGTATCACTGTGATAGTTTAAATAAAAATGAACAATTTTTTTATTCTTATTAAAATACATTAGATGATTATTCTATCTAAAATTTTATTTTGAATTTCTGAATAACATTGGATATATTCAAGAATAAAATCAGTTACATATTTTCTAAAACAAAATGATTAAGGAAATACTGTAATAGCACAGATTTTCTCCTATAAATGCCAAATAGGGTTAAAGTAATAATATATATATGTAATTAATGAAGCTATCAATTCGAACTAATTTGATCTTATCTTATTTAAATTTGAAGGACAATTTGTATATTTAATTTTTGTTAATTTATCTTTATTCTATATGAAAATTGTATCAAAACATGTATATATAATAAAAACATATCAATATTGAAACGTAATAAACTTGAAACAATTATAAATTATAATGTTCCAATGTTAATTGGAGATAAAATTCCAGTCATAACAAAGAATTAAAACAAAAGTAATTAACTGTAGAATTAAACGAACAATATCCAAGTATATATATTTTCTCAATTGAAATTTTACGTCTTCTCTACCGTAATAGAAAAAGATGGGGTTAGGTTACACTGTCGAGATCTTTGTTGAAGATTACAGAAGAGGAGTTCACCAAGCCACATATCACTTTAGTTATAGAGCTAGTTGTAGGATTGTAGGATTCTTTTTCTGTATGCGGGTTATCTGGACTGTGCCAGCAAACTCATGTCGATTCTCCCTCAATCAGAAGAGAACAGGATGGTTGCCATACGTTCATAGGTAAAAGTAATTTTAATACTCCATTTCTTAGTGGCTGAGTCGTATTCCTTTTTGAATTATCATACTGTACCTGAGTCATTTTTTTTTTTTTTTTTGCAAAAAACACTTCATTTCGTCTCTCTTACTTATTATCTCTTGCTTCCCGTCTTCATCTCTCTAGCTACCTTTTACTTTTCAAACTTTGTTGAGTATTTATTAGTTTGCCTACTTTATTTAACAAAACAATAGAAGTAACCATGAAATTTTATTAGGTTATTTTCTTTATTTGAATACGACAATACCATTGAATAGTTAATTGTAGCCCATTAAAATAGGAGTATTTTGCTTAGTCGTAGACAGCTCTATCACATCCCGTGTGGCCCAATTATGAAGAAATCATCTTGCATCAATATGTCTTTTTAGTAGACCAGCAATTAACTTGTTATTAGAACAAATTGACAAACTAAAACTCAACATATTTGACAATTTTATTAATAATCTATTTTAATATCTTATGCTTTTCTTTATTTTAATGAGTCGTCTTCGACCAATCATCAAAAGTTAACTCCTTACTCTGATTATACCAAAAGATCATAGCCAAAATATGTTGGCTTCTAAATTCAAAATAAAGTAAATTTGTGATTGTAAGTTACTAAGGAATGGTATAGCATGTTCGAATTTTTTTAGATGACAATTTCAATTTCTCTGTGAAGTTATATTTCGTTATATATATATGGGCTGCAAGTCCAAATCATCTAATGATATGATCTATATGAGCCAGCCCAAAACGCTAAATCCAAGCCCAATTTCCGGAGAAATACAAGTTAACCCAAAAGCCTAAGGCATAAGAATGTTCCAAACACGTTTTTGACAAGATAAAAAAATGTTTTCTCGAATATTATTGAATACCAAAAAATGATTGTTTAAACAGTAAGACATCTTTTAAAAAAGGTCTTAAACGTTTCATATTTTTTTAATTATGCGCATATAATGGTGATCCTGTTCCAGCATCAATTCTCCCCATCATATAATACATATTCTCGAAAATGGAGGAATAAATTACAAAATATTCTACCAGAAACGTCATCGTACGGTAGTAGTGAAGATTATTCCAAATTTATAGTTTGAATTGAATGAGATATAGGTAGAAAAAAGTGTCAAGTGTTCTGGAAGTATGGGTATGTTAAATTAAAGTAGAATTCTGTGGAATATTTTGACATTCGGAAATGATATAATGAATCAATGATGATAAGCTTGGAATAATTTTTTAGAGCAAAAGGTAAGTCGCACTTACTTTTTAACACCTTTTAAGAATAATTCTTTAACATTAATGGAAAATGTAGATATATTCGTTAACATGAATCTTGTTTGTAGTTTCTCTTCACTTATTTATATTTTAACGATCAAATGTAGTTTTATGTCTTTGCGGTGCTATTTTCATATTCGAAGTGTAAAAATATGTGTCTAATGAGTTTAAAATGTTGGATACTTAAATGATGTATTTAGGGATATGTTTAGTATTATTCGAGTTGATATTTTTTTAAATAATAAAATTTTCACCCTAACTCCATAAAATTATTGGATTATTCGGGACAATTCACACAATTTTTCAGATTGAATTGGCGTTCCTAAATGTATCATTGATTGTATAATTATTCACAACTTTATCAATTGTCATTTAAAGAAAGACAATAAACTTAATAATGTTTATTTTTGTTACACCATTTATGCTAAAAGGTAATTAATTTTGAGTTTCTGAATATAGATATAAGATATTGTACCCTACATAAGATCTTTAGGAACATGACCATCTATATCAGCAGACATGTTTACTCAACTCATAATTTCAGCATATGGGCATACATTAACCAAGAAAAATCTAAATATATCGATATATAGCATTTATCATTGAGCGGTTACAAAATTAAATTCAATTATTTTACTACCATAAAAGTATATGGTGCAGAAAGCAGAAAACATACAAGGAAACTCTGTCTAAATTTCAATGTACTTTCATAAAAGGAAAAGAAAAAAGATTCTTCGACATATCCACATAACCAGAAATTGTTCCTAGCATTTGCATTATTCTACTTTTTTTTGCTCCATTTTAACTGGTAATATTCGTCACCGCTTCCATAAATTACAACCTCTAAATACCTTTTTGCTATGGTTGCTTGTCGTGTGAACACTAACTCTTCTCAGGTTAGTCTTTTCCTATCATTGGACCCATGCATTAATTATTAATATATACTATAACGCTTTTTTAGTCATCTTTAGCCAATGTTGAATTCTAACATAATATTAAAGAAATAGAAGAAAAAATTTATTCTCCCTTCCAACATAGTCAGCATGGTGGTTCAGTACCTTGTCCCTTAAGCATGAGGTCAGGGGTTTGACTCCTGTGTGTATGTGAATAGATAAACTATTTGGTCAGTTCTCTACTACTTAGTGTGCTGACTGTTGGGATGAGGGTTAGTCCTATAACTATCGGGTGAAGAGATAGTTTGAAAAGCCAAAAGGGCAATGATACTAGTAAGACTATGCAACCACATGGAGAGCAAACATATCACGTTGGAGGGATGAGCGGAAAGACAGGGACTAACAACGGACATCAAGGAACCTTATCTTCCCCAACACCAATTCCTCAACTAAATCAATTTCCCCATCATACCAAATCATTGCCGGTCCCCTTTGTCTACCCATACTCCTTTACCAATAATAACTTCACCAAGCAAGAAAAAGTGGAGCATCAATTAGATCAATAGTTTAAAGTCCTCCACCGTCTATTCCATTTTTAGATAAAATTATATATTTGATTTAGTGATTTAACTTATTATACTAGTATTTAAAATATTGAATTTTGGCCAATTTCTTTTTTTGCACACACAAAATAAATTCCGCTCACAAATTCTTGATTTAACTTATTATATAATGCTAGTCAATATATATTTCGATTGTAGACAACGCCACATGCCTAGCTAAATAGCTAAAGAGCATCAACGACACTGATATTCTCTAAACTTGTCCTGCAGAGATGAGAACACATGGTATGTGTTGCAGGGGTGTTTAATTAGCTAAGTAAAATGGTAACGGTTGTCACTAAAACTTTTTTACGTATTTGTATTGATTTCATAACAATTTTGCATATTTTTTGTTTTCTTTGATTGTTTTTTTTTGCCTTTTCTGCTTTTCCTTTTTTTATACTCCGTATATTACCATTATTTTTTAATGTTTTTGAATTCAATATATAATGAAAATTTTATTTTAAATTGTATTTTTGACATTCAATAATATGTAATGTTATAATTTAATTTTGTGATTTAAATTATATTATGTGGAGTATTTAACTTAATTTAATTAGAATATATAATAATTAAACTAAAATAGGAAAGGGAGTAAATATAAAAAGTAAAGGCTGTAAGACCTTTGAATGGATTGTGGGTTGCGAAGTGTTGCTTGCTAAGTGGTGATTAAAAAAGTGGCGTGAGACTTAGTTAAGAGACTGTGAATCGTGAATGTTAATTATTAGATTATTGACGAATTATCCATCGCTAATAATATATAATACTATCAATTTCGTAAACTGCTTACTGGTGTAGTACGGCTTATAATAAAACTATTGCTTTAGTAGGTGTACATGGGTGAGCTTCTAACAATTAATTATTGCGAATAGTTGTAGTTCAAACAACATCATCATTATCTTCGATTAATAATTATTTAATCAACAGGCCATCCGACATTATTAATTCATCAATTTGTTAATTTCCCACTCCTGCACACACGAGCGACAGTAGACGACTAGCTATGTAGTATCCAACTATTTTATTATTAGTATAGTTTGGAATTAATTAGATAAGATTTAGGAGATTAGATTAGATTATGGCATGATTAGCATCTGAACCTACTTTTTTTGGTTTGCATAGCTGGATAAAGTGCTGTTTCGGGCGGATTCCATTTAATTTTTCTAGACAATGTTTTAAATTTCAAGCCATGAGAATGTCGCCTACAAAAATAGCAAGAAAAGCCGATAATAGAAAAAGGAGAAAATAACTACACTTTCGTAGTATTTGGTTCTAATCTCTTGTAAAACCATGAAACTACAATTGTTTTAGATGATAGTGCAATTATTCTACTATGATAAATGTAAGGTAGGTAGTTTTTCCACAAAATTAGATATATTTTATAACTGAATTGAACCCAATATTATATGATATACATATATATATATGTGTGTGTATGCATGAGCAATAATAGAGAATTATAATAGGAGGTGTGAACAGAATTTTGATGGCCAAGTGGAATTAGTCATGCATCTTGCATTAGCTATAAATTTATAAGTAACGCACTATTTCTATTTACGGAATAGGCGTGTATGGAAGCATGCATGTATGCCTGCACAAATCCTTACATACATCCTAATTAAGTAATTAATATGCTTTGTGGAGATAGTCAATTAAAATAAAAGTAGTGCTACGACTACTACTTACGTCGATGTATTATTTGTTTAGACATTAGTAATAATATATAGTAATATAATAAGTATAAATATAAGCATAGAAAATTTATGATACATCAATGAGGTGAGAAATGAACCGGTTTCCTAAATTTGAATTGCTATGTTCATGCTCAAAATTTTAGGTCATGAAAATTGTATGAGATGTGGTGAAACACGCATTGCATTGCATATATTTCATGCCTTTTTGCTGCTCATGCTCATCCCTGCAAATAATTGAAGTTGTATTATTTTCGCTTGTAACTCAACAATTATTAAGAAAATACGTAGATAAACTAAAATTAAATACTACTCTATGACAACAAGATCTCAGATATGAGAGAAATTAATGAAGACTTTTATCGGTCTATGTCCTGAACCCAAATTGATAATTATTACACTATCCGTCCAACAAGAATATGCACTCTTTCTTTCTTAGTCCGTCCCACAAGAATATATACTTTCTAATAAGGTGGGACTCATTCTCCACTATAAGTACTCTAATTACTTTTTTTCTCTACCTTTCTCTAACTTTACCAATTTTACAATAAAACCTGTGACGAACCCAATGTGCATATTCTTTGAGGACGAAAAGAATATTAGGATAATTGTCAACTAATTGCAGTGTATGTAATATTCTAACTGTAGCGTATGTAATGCTTAGGTCCTTAATGCTCTATTCACATATAGCTAATGCTTGGCAAAAATCTTAGATCTCTGGGCATTACATACGCTGCACTTAGAGTATTATACAACTGTTATGCATATGTGTTTTGATATAAGAATGAGTTTGATATTAACCCTACCCATTGTCAACTGGGTTGTAATATACGCAAAACTAATTTCTAATGCCGAATTATCGAACTAACAAATACTCTATCCTACATAAATAGACTGAATTTCTTTTTTCGTCTATCTCATAGAAATAGTCCAAATCTATTTATATGGAAACATTTTTCCCTTCTCTTTTATTTTATCACTTGTGGGTCTCATCATCCACTACATTATTTCAACTGTATTTTTTTTCATTCTCTTTATTATACCAATACACATTGAAGCAAGTGTCATCCCCAATTAGCCTATTTTTATGAGACAGAGGATGTAGTTCATTATTCAATCGTTTTTTTTTTCATTTTAGAAAGAATGAAGTATAAAATGAACTAAAACGAATAGAAAATAAATAAATGTTCTAAAATGAACTAAAACAAAATACAAATAAAGAGTTCAGCGACTCGGCGCTAGAAATTAGTTCGACATTGATTATAATCTCATATACTCCCTCTGTCCCAAGGAAGATGATCCCTATTTTAGGCGGCACGAGTTTTTATATAACTTTATTTTTTGTATTAAGTGGAGAGGGTAAAGTAAGAGAGAGAAAATAAAATAGAGATAAAAATGTGTCCAATTTTAATATTAAATCATCATTGGTATAAATTAAAAAGAAAAGTGGGTTAACTTCGTATTGATTGAATAATACATATGTGCATAGTTTGTCTTAAATTAGTATTTAAAAAATGGGGAGTATAGTTGGAAGGAGAGAACGGAAAAATAGAGTGCAGACAATAATTGCTATATAGTGAGTTGAGAGAGGATTAGAGTAATTGATGATTAAGTGGTGGCCTAACTTTACTTATGAGCATAGCCGACAAGGAATTATATAATGTGTTTGCAATCCTACAGATTAGTAGGCCCCACTCCCCATCACCTTTCTAGTTAAGCAAAGATCCTCCTTGTGTTCATGAATCATATTCCCATCAAACCCAACCCTACCTGATTTAAATAAAATAACCATTTTTTATCCTGAAAAATCTAGACTCATTAAATTGAGCAGCCAATTTGTAGTCATGAATTCAAACCACCCGAAAA
The DNA here is from genome assembly GCF_023119035.1 of Salvia hispanica. NCBI lineage: Eukaryota > Viridiplantae > Streptophyta > Magnoliopsida > Lamiales > Lamiaceae > Salvia > Salvia hispanica. The sequence continues at coordinate 13,370,990 of NC_062965.1, read as the reverse complement.
GCAAAGTAAAAGTTCTACTTTTTTTTTATATTGAATTAATTCACTATTTATGATTGTGGAAAATACATTCCATCCCTGTGGAAGACAAAAGGAGGAAGAGTTTAGTCAGCACAAGTAACATCAGAACCCTAATTCCGACTAATCAAAACAAACATGGTGTGAGAGACATGTCATGTGGTCTGCTCTTTAACAGTAAATATTAGTAAAACTAATACTCCTCATTTCCATTATCAACACTACCTTTTCAAAATCATTTTATTTGACTTTCCTCCCTAAACACATTATCGCATCTTCCATATTCACCGCTAAATTCAAAGATAAACCGCTCCCAAATAGTGATAATTGGTTGCTTTATCTTCACCAAATTCAAGCCGCTAAAAGCGTTATCCTCAAAATTAATGTTCACACAAAGTGCCCAATCATTATTGCAAATCTACACCCGTTTCTTTCCACTATTATTCTTTAGAATATATTTATTTGCTTCAAATATGAGTCATAATATGACTAGTCATAATAATCATACTATTCATTATTTAATATTTACATAATACTAGTGATATATTTAAATTAGTACATTAATTCAATTATCTTATTATAATACTTCTAGATTTCCATTTTATTTTGTGCACAAAAATTAGTTTCATACTAGTATTGAAAATGGAAAGTTCCCCATAAACACAATTACTTTTACTGGTACGGTACAGTATTTTTTTCACAGGATCACTGTAATCGAAAACAACACATCTTCTTATATTTCTTACTTAATTCTTTGTTCATCTATCTATTTTATTATCTTTTTTAAGTTATTCTCTTATAACTTAACTCACTTAAACAATTTTCTTAAGTTCCGTGTTTAAAAAAATAACAATTTGACGAAAGGAGTATTAATTATATCGTCTCAGTTGTAACCAATATTACTTTATCCATTTTTTCTTTTTCTTTTTCCTTTATATTTTATTAATTTTCATTAAAACTTGTATTGATGAAAGCCTGGAAAGACTAAAATTTTATGAATTTAGTTATCAAATACTTTGTGACTTAGTAGAATTATGGTTGTAACGAAAAAAGGCGGTGGATGACATAGTTATAGTGGGGATGGCCGAATGTCAAATCGCATATTGGTAGAGAGAGAGAGAGGGAAGGGGTAAAAGAGAATGAAAAGTAAAGTAAAAAAAAAAGGATTGGGTTTGGGCGTGGTAATGGGTGGCGAAAGGGGCGGAGAGAATGATTCTGTTCAAGTGTGTTCCCTATTTCCATGTGAAACCACGTCATGCCTTCTTTTGATGGATTCTTGACTTGTGAGTGTTTTAGTTTCCTCGTTGTTGATCATCGGATAACAATAAGTGGGGTTCATTTGGTCAACCATGTGTGTATGTATGTGTAATACTCCATCATAGGCAATAGCAAGAGAGAGAAATCAAAGAATCAATGATAAAGATAGATACAATCATAGAGATAGAGTGAGTGACTTTTCACCATTTCCTCTCACACAAAATTCCCTTCCTCACTTATTCCCTGTGTTGATTAATAATCATACAACTCACCCACCCACCCACCCACCGTTCCTCCCATTACAAAACCACCCTCTCCTTCTCCCATTCCTCATTTCAATTCCACACACACAACCACACAACACACTTTTCTTCTCTCTATACTCTGTTTTTTTTAAATGGGTTATGACGATTTATGCAACACGGGCCTCGTTTTGGGGCTGGGATTCTCCTCTTCCACCGCCAAAAAGCCCTCCAAAAACCTCGATTATTCTACCAAAACCGCCCAGCCATCACTGACCCTCGGCCTCTCCGGCGAGACCTACGATCTGATCCTGAAAAAATCCGATTCCGGAGGAATATTCAACGATCGTCACTCCGCCGACCTCTACAGGCAGGACAGCGCCGCCTCGTCCTTCTCCAACGTCAGCGTGAAGAGAGAGAGGGAGATCGGGAGCGAGGAGGTCGAGATCGAGAGAGTCTCCTCCAGAGCTAGCGATGAAGACGACGATGGCGCCAATGGCCGGAAGAAACTCAGGCTCACCAAAGCGCAGTCGGCTCTTCTCGAGGAAAGCTTCAAGCAGCACAGCACTCTCAATCCTGTAATTCCTCATCTCTCTCACTAATTTATTCAAACACCTTGATCTCATCATCTCCTCTCCTGATTTTGATGATTTTGTTGAATTGATCAGAAACAAAAGCAGGATCTAGCTCGTGAATTGAAGCTCAGGCCGCGACAGGTCGAGGTGTGGTTCCAGAATCGCAGAGCCAGGTTCGATCCTCGAATTATCCCCAATTTCAATCGGTGACCTAATTTCTTCATCAATCGCTATTCAATTTTAAATTGATTAACATTTCAATCGACAGAACTAAGCTTAAGCAAACGGAAGTAGACTGCGAATTCCTGAAGAAATGCTGCGAGACGCTGACGGATGAGAACCGACGCCTGCAGAAGGAATTGCAGGAGCTGAAGGCGCTGAAATTAGCTCAGCCGCTTTACATGCAGCTGCCGGCGGCGACGCTCACCATGTGCCCTTCCTGTGAGAGGATCGGCGGCGCCGCTGCCGAAACCGCCGCCAAGAGCTCGTTTGTTATGGCGCCGACGAAGCCTCATTTTTATAATCCCTTCACCAATCCGTCGGCAGCTTGCTGATCGAATGAAAAAGGAGTAAAAAAAAATATATAAAAAAATGGAAAACGGTAGTATATACGTGAAAAAAGATGGAAGCATTCCCACGACCCTGTTTTTATTCGGTTAAGGGCTTGTAGAAAAAGCAAGATATATATGTTCATCTAATTTACAGAAATTAGGAAATTACTAATCATGTTTTCTTTTAGTATTACTTTTTTTTTTCTTCCCCACCTCACTTGAGTGTGTGTAATAGTTGTAAATTGTACTAGTAATTTATTTTATTTAAGATATATTTGAAGGGATTATTGTTTTTATCCTATTGTATGTAGCCTTTTTGTCCCACTTAGTTTTTTTTTTTTTTTTTTTTTTTTTTTTCCAATTATTGGTGTATGAATTGCTGATTAATTGAAAATTATATAAACGGTGAAGACAGGAATACAAAAAGGATTGGGTCACGTGGATTTGTTTTTGCACAATTAATTGCGATGAATGTTTGGGAATTGAGAGAAAGATTGGGCAGCATGCAGAAAGCAACGAGTGTATGGAGTCGTGTACGTACCCTAATAATTTGCTTGCACCATTTAATTCAACGTTACTTGGAAAATAAAATATTTGGATTAGCTTCATATCATTCAACAAAATTAATTTAGATTAAAAGGTATACATAATACATGCAACTGATTATTATACTGAGATTCACTTTATAATTTATATCCATAGTCAGTCCCCTTAATTCAAAATATAATTGAATTTCCATAAAATTTACACTTGCAAGATAACAAGACCATTAACAAAAAAAATAGCTATAAATCCGGACAAAAATAGTTTTGTGTGAATAGAAAGAATAAATATAATTATAATAAACTAGAAAAATGAAAAGTAATTGAGGATTGGTGGGTCCGGGGCCACGTGATGTTTTTATTGTGTGATATCCCACCATAGACCAGAGTGATATGGGGCAATCTTTTTCCCGCTAACATGAAATTATGAAATCTGGGACGTCTATGTTTTTAGGTTGGATTGACCCCACTTAACCTCTTTCTTCTCTATTTTCCAAACATCTAATTATCTTCTTCCCTCATATTATGGCACACGTATATAATATATTATGAATGATTAACTTTTAATCTACAAATAGAATTTCATTTCAAAAGTCCAAATTATATGTTCCTTCCACATATATAATACTCTCTCTGTCTGTCTCCTAATAGATGTCACACTTTTCTTTTAGTTTATCCTATAAAATATTTATATTTCCATTTTTCAAAAATATTTCTCCCACATTAATATAAATATATTATTTTCTCTTTTTCACTTAACACAAAACATCACGTAAAATCGCATACCATTATCAAAATGTGTCATCTATTATGAGACGAAAGGAATACTAAAATTTCGGGTTTAATTTACAATTTGAGGTGAGAATCTTTTGTTAGCAATTGTGATAGAAAGACTACACTTAAAAATGATAAAAATGATACTGGTACATACACTTGAAAAAAAATATACTCCGTATATACACTTAAACTATTAGCATGGGTCAAATATAAACATATTGTTGCTATGTATGTGTGGGAACCACTTTAAATTGTTTTTCACACTTGAAAGTAATTTAGATAGTGATGTAGTTTTTGGTCTGAAATTCAAATCGGCCTCAATAATAGTAGTACTAATGTGGACACATCTATCTATATATACACGTATACTTTAGCTTAAATGAATTATGTGCAAATGCCAAATTGTACCACGATTTTGTTTATTACTTTTCTAATAAATTCCAAAAGAACTATTACTATTATTGACAATTGATTGTGCATACAGCAACTCCAAACTTTACAAATTAAAGTAGTCATGTACATCGGCGGACGCAGAAATTTTTGTCAGTAGGGATTTTACTTAGAAGTAGAACTATCAACGAGAAATTAAAAATAGTCTTGTGAACGGAACAACTTTAATGCGTATTAGTAACGCACCAGAGATAAGAAGAAACAGTGGGTAAAGACGTAAAGTGCATGAGGAAAGGAGAAAATTAGTGAAGAAATTTCATAAATAAAAATGACACTAATTTTTGTGGACATACCAAAATAAAAAATTAGACAATTTTTTGAAAATGAATGGAATGTTTTTTATGATAAAAATATGGAGTATATAGTAAAAATAAAACAAAATATTTTTGCATAATTGAACTATAAAAAAAGAGAGAAAATTTTATCTTATGGTTTAAAGTCACTAAGAAAACAAATTTTGAGTTTCCATGGATTATTGGCAAAGAAAATTGAAATAATGGTACTTAACAAATTATGATTCATGAAAAAGTTGTAGCGGTGAAGAAAATATACAATTTATTGAAATCATTAATTGGAAACTAAGTTAATAGATTGAAATTTTAGTTAACACTCCTAAATAAAAGTAAAGGTTTAACAAAAAATATATATTTTTTAAGAAATTCATATATTTCAAACAAATCATACTGAATTTAAGAAATTGCTGCACATATAATTTAAAAATCAACCGCCAATAAATGAACCAACATGTTTTAAAGTAGCACTACATCTTGACACATTTTACAAAGAAAATTTATAATAATATAATAGGAGTAATATTAATTGTTTTAGTATTAATTTATTTAATCATATCATCTTCTTTCTAAAACCAACTCGATATCAACCAATGGTCTTCATCTCATCCTCTCCAATTTTTGCTATCTTGATTGTTCAGCCCCTTCTCACCATAAAATTTCTGTTGATTTAGTCTTAAACGGCTTCAGTTTGGCAGGGCTGATGATACATTTCAAAATTTTTGAAAATCTTAACAATAGCAAAAAACTTGAAAAAAAAATTTGGTAAGGCATTAAGCCCTCCCCTCCATGAACGCATGGGCGGACCCAACTTAGTCAAATTTAGTGTAAAATCTAATGTAAAAACTCCTACAAATTATTTAAATTACTTAAAAATATATATCAACGTAAAATCTAGAAATTTCAATCCCTATTGATATTTATTTATGCGGGGCAGTTATGCGTCTGCCCCTGCATGAACGTGTGTCCGTCCCTGGTCATGTATAGGATTTCAAAATAGGGTAAAGATTCAAATACATGCATCCCTTAATGTTCCCTTCTAAGATTAAATAAATTGCACCACTATGTTTAAGTACAAATAAATCATTAAAATAAAGATTTCCTGATATACATGCACGGTCATACCTATTGGTGCTTGAAAATTATTTTGTGCCATCTAATTAACCGTAATTAATTTCCATGTCCAAAATGCTTTATTACTTATTTACTATAGTATTATAAAATAACAAATCTGTATTATATAACCTTAACATTAAATATTAGTAAATAAAAATCAAAGATTTATAGTATTTAAAATCCATGTTGGTACCATAATTACTCAAGAGGCTAATTTTGTACCATGAGAAGAATATATATGATGTATGTGTTTGAATTATTTTCATGTTATACGTTTGGACATTGTAACGAAAAGTGATTCAAAAAATTGATTATTATGGGAAATGATTTATTTTGTCTCTTCTTTTATTTGTTTTGTTTCTTTAGTAGTTAATCACGGAATTAACATGGAGTATAAAATTTCATAAAGGCAGTGGAAAATGCAAACCAAAGGAACAATCATTATCAAGTGACTTTCGTGGAAACTACGAGTTTCAAATGTGACAACCAAATCATCATTGTTATCGTCACTTATCACCATGGGCGTCAAATAGTTTTTAAGGGAACCATCGACGTCACAATAAATTCAACCGAGCATGTATTTTTGTGACATAAACTTATCCTTCACATAGATTTTTTTTAGAATTTTGTGGGAGGAGTTCGAGTACGGGGAGAGTTAATCAATTTGTATATTGATTAATCGAAAATGTGCATGATATTTTATAAGAACTTTCAAGATTATAGTACGTATGAAATTTAAGGTGATTGTATTTTAGTAATCAGTAAACGATGTTACTGATGGAATGTATTTGTCGTTAGTCACGCTGAATCCCGCTGCATTGGAAAAATGGCGAACAGCGGGGAGCAACGGGGGCTAGGTCGAAAAGGAAGAAGAAAATTATAGTATGTCACAGTTAATATCTTGGTAATTAATATTCTCTCTTTGGAATAATTATATTAATAAACCAACAACTCTATAGAAGACATCTATCCGTAGGTAACATTGGTTATTAAATTATCGACGATGGACGTCCGTCAGAATAATTTCAAAGATAGATTTTTTTAAATTTTCATTGTTTAAAATATTTTCCCTGTGTTGTCATTAAATTTTCCAATGGTGATATCCGTTGGTAAAAATTGGGTAAATTTGGCTCAAACCGTCACAAACGATATCGTAATTAGTCGGTAATTGTTGTATTTTTTGTACTCCACTTAATTAATCTATTACTATTATATTTAATTTACATTTATATCTAATTACAAACTCTATATATGCTCAAAATCATTGAAGTGGTAGTAGAGTGTTAGATTGTAACACTCTCAAAGATATAACATCCCTCTAATTAAGTAATTATTACCTAAACCCCATGCATATTAGTTTCAATGCTCATTTTAGGTCATCGATGACGTAATCCATCATTTTCCTGTTCTTTCCAGATCCAGACAAAGGATTGATTGCTTGCAATATTGATTAAACTGATGACAAGAAGAAGTCGAAGTATTTTGTTTGTAATTTCATAATCAAAGAGTTGCAGAAGAGAAAGAAAACTAAAGTGAAGAATACATACACAAACACGATCAAATAAATTCAATTTTCCCAATTTCAAAATATAAAGGGAAAATGACCTATGAGAATGGAGAAAGGGCAGTCAAGTGACAGCAAAAATAAGGGTTGTGTTGTGTGTGAATATTATTATTTGAAGTGGCGTTTAGTCTCATTTATTGAAATTATTAAAATTAATGAAATTGGATACGTAGTGTGTAGTAAGAAAAATAGAGGACAGGTGTCGAACGTCGAACGATTTGTCGGCGCATTGTCATGCCTTTTTAGAGTGGCTGACTCGACGCCACCTCTAATTTCATGTTTGGATTGAAAGTGATTTTTCATAAGTTCCATATTTATAAGCAAAACATTTTATATCTATTAGAGTGGTTTATAGTTGATTAAGTTATTTAGATCGTCCTCGACTCATAAGATTGAAGTCCAATTCATTTACTAGCTACAAACTTTCAAATTAAACAATCATATTGCTATAATTTACAAGTCCGAACCCAAACTCAAAACCTTTTCTTTTATCACTTTCCATACTTTGGGAATAATGCCTATATAATTTTCAATATTACTATTCAAACTGTTTATAATCCATATATTTTTAAGAGATTATGTTTGCGTGTATCAATTTTGTGTGGTCATTTATATAAATATTATTACTAATAGAAACATAGCTTGATTAATGTATAATGTATAGTATATGAAAATATGGTAGTAATAATTTTTTTTTTATTGTGTGTGTATTTATTTATAAATCGAATAATCGTATAATACATAATACGATTGAGATATACACTTAAAATAGACAACTCTAGAAAGATTCAATTATATAATAGAATCTTTTTTATTTTATTTTATTCATTTAAAATAAGAAGATATTTATTTTCTTTTTTATATCTATTTTGTTATTTTATCACCGGGATCATTTAGTGTATATGCACATGAAAAAACTTATAATAATAAAAAATGTATAATACTAATTTTGTTGAGAAGTTTTATTTTTAAATCAACTTCTTGTTTGAATAATTAGTTAAATTTTTTTATCTACTCCAATATCTTAGTTAACGTGTTATCCAAGAAGAAAGTTCCATTTTTTTTCTAAATTGTTTTTGTAATAATTGATGACAATTGTCATTTTTGTTTGAAACTAATACTCATTTAATAATTTAAATGTTCATGGCTAATTAAAAGCGCGGAACCTAGATGATTAAGTATAGGGCTGGGGAAAAATACCGAAAAAATGATATATCGCTCGTATCGTATTGAAAAAAATCGAAAAATTATCGAATTTTTGGTATATCGTAATTTTTGATACGATACTGTATCGTATCGTAAGTTTTCAATACGATAACGATATGAATTTCCTTATATCGCGATATATCGTTTTATATCGAATATACGATATATATCATATATATCGAAACATATTGAAATTCAATACATATTGAAGATTTATATTATAAATATATACAAATCCATTTAATTCATTCGTATATTTAGAAAATATATATATGAAATCCTAATAAGAACACTATTTATTTTATTGTGTTGAAGTTTTATTAATTTTTGTGCTATTTTGAAATATATTTTTCGATATACAGGTATTCGATACGATAACGATATTTATATTATCCATATTGAAAGTTCGATATATCGAAATTTGATAGCGATAACGTTTCATATCGATATTTTTGATACGAAACACGATACAACGTTTTCGATACGATATATCGTATCGATCCACCCCTATTTACGTATTTCCTAATACTATATTTTAGAGAATTGTGATCTATGCAAAATTGAATCTTACTGCAAAACACTAAGCTAAAAATATAAAGATCATTTTTAGATATAACTGAAATCATTGTAAGCATATTTTTAAGTCACCTTAGAAAGATGGCCTAAAATATTTTAAAAATGACATTCAAATCTGAATTTTATAAAATGAGCTAAAAACTATTCATAATGACATTCATATAAGATGTACAATAATAATTGACTATTATAGTAGATTGGAAAATCCTATAGTCAGATTATTTTGATCAAATCCTGTATTTAGATATGCATTTTGATATATTTTTTTCTATAAAGAAATCTGATTCAACATTTTGAGTTATTTTCTATAACGAAATCTGATCAAAATTTGATTTTTATATTAAGAGATCAACAATGCTTCACCGTCTACTTTATTTTAATTTAAACCATCAAATAGTACCGTCAGATTATGAAGGTAGTTAGTATGTATACACAAACTGTGTATGCGTAGATCCTAAATTAAAGAAAACCCTATTTGTTTTAGTAGAATACGTATACGTACATCAATAAATTTATTATATGACATAAATAATTAGCAACCAATATGATTAACAATCAATCATCAGCGCCATTATTTAATTCTTTATGGTACAATCACACGCACACCAATTATTGTTATAATTAGAAGATAATGCGTAACCAGACACTTCCCCAACAAGAAAATAGTGACATTTTAACTTTTATATATTTATAGATAATATCATCATGAAAAGAATATTAACAGAAACTCAACTATTTTTATAATTTTATATAGATCAATTCAATATGATGCTTTAAAATTTCTTTTATGAGTTATACAAATTTTAAATATAAAAATACTGCGCGTAAAACCTAATACATAGTACAGAAGTAGAGTCATTTCATTTGTTGCACTCGTTTTAGGAAAATAATTATAAATAATTTAAATAGAGAAATAGTAAAAGTAATAGAGAGAAATCTATATATAAGAATTAAGACTATTCTCTACATGGTGCTTTATTCACTTAACTATTTATTATAGTTATTTTTTAAAATAAGTGCAGAAAATGAAATGATTAAATAACGTGCCGGCCCTGATCATTATGTGATGTGTTCGAATACACGAGGTGTATATTACTCGTATTAAATAATAATAGAATTTGTAGTTTATCTTTTACAATTTTGGTGTCATATATGTACCTATTTTACCTACCACATATTCACTAGAATATTTATTAAATATGTCAATATTTATTGATTAGTTCTAGAAAACTTAAAACAAACGCAACTATTTTGATACTCCTTCCGTCCATGAATAGGAGTTCCGTTTTTCCATTTTGGTCCGTCCGTGAATAAAAGTTCCAGCTTATAATTATCATAAATGGTAAATAGACTCCACATTCCACTGAACCATTCCAATCATATATCATTTAAACTAATATACCTAAGTTAGACCCATATTCCACTAACTTTCTTCCATCCACTTTTCTTAACATTTCTTAAAACCCGTGTTGGAAAGAGATGAGACTCCTATTCGCAGACGGAGGGAGTACGTTCTTTTGCTTTTTGTAAGTCGGTTTTATTTTGTGGTACTCTATTTGTTCCTAGAAAATATGAACATTTGGTTTGACACATATTTTAATGCATAATTTAAAAGGTTAGAGAGAGATAGAGATAATTTTTTTCAAAAATATTAATAGTAATGAGTCTCACCTCGTTAGAAAGAAAGAAGTATCAAAATTAGAATATTCATACCTTTTAGGTATGAATTAAAAGAGAAAGAGTTTATACTTTTCAGGGTTAGATGAGTATTAAATATAAATTTAATGTGAATCGGTTAATAAATCGTTATTAATAGTAATTTTTATTAACTCATAAAGTTAATTTTGTTCTAATGCTCAAACTTAATTTTATGTATAATGTACATTTATTACTTTGCTGTTGGAATAACATTATTTTCGGTTTTAAGTGCGTCTAAATGTTCAGACTTCAGATACTCTGTCAATTTGATTTAGCAAAATTGTCACTCTTTAAATGCATGTCTGTATTTCCAACGTTTCTCGAATTCTTTATCTTCCAAATTTCAATCAAATTTATTCAAAATAATGGGGTCGGGTAAATTCACATTTCAAATATTGGATGCAATCCAAAAAGTGGCTGCAATAAGCCAATGATATTTTCGTAACATTTAAATCTAACCTCTATTTAAAATCAGTATAGTTTAAATAGTTATTGGGCTAGATCCATTTTTTTGTACAATAAGTTGGGCTCCAATTGTGATAAGCCCATTATCAAACGAAAACTTTTTGCAGAAAAAAATAATACGACTCCAAAATAAAGTGCAATATTTGACCACCTCCGTTCGCTAATCGCCGCCGAGAAATTGGCCGGAACTGCACGGTTTTTCACATGTATGACGCAGTTTAAATGAAGCTGTGTATTCAATTTCCGGTTACTGTATAATTCACTCCAATTTTGCTCCACTAGTTTTAACTTCTATCAGAGACGGTGTTCGCTGCAATTGGATACTAATTTTGCTATGAATTCGGAGATGGAAATCGGCAGCAAGGTACATTTCACGCTTTCATTTGAATCTCGTAGACATTGGATGAATTGCTTGTTAATTGTGTCTCCGGCATTGTAGAAATTCACTGACAAAAATAGATGCCGGGAGCTGGCAATGTCGTCGTCATTCTGCCGCAGAATATACGCGGAGGTAATTTTCCCTTCAGATTTAATGAGGAATGTTGTCTAGCGTCTAGATATTAGGCATAAATTGTATACGAGTTTTTGACACAATGCGCATTGTTAATTTTTTGGTGTGTAGTAGTGTGTGTGCGTGTTTCCCCCAATGCGCTTCTGCACAATGTATATTCGATAACAGAGGCTACCTTTACCATTGGTGCAAAAGTGCTTAATTGAGTTGCAGATGTTCTTATATGTTATGACATTATCACTTATTCATCTTTTGATAAAATATGAAGGCTTTCACACTTAGATCATAGTATCATACTGCGGTTTTCTAGGATTAATTCGTGGACATCTACAGGTAGAAGAGGTTGGATGGGAGCACCTTGTCAAATTGGGGGAAGATCTGACATTTATTAGGTTCCGTATCATGTAAGCATATATGATTTACAATTACAATACTTAACACTGTACGTTTCTGTGAATTTTCAATGTGGCAGAGCATGTTGCATTTACTTTCTCGGAAATACCATTTCTTCAAGTGATGAGAAATGAAATAAACCAGTTCGTATGAGTGTGTGTACATGTGATTCACTAATAGTGGATTTGGAATATCACTCAGGAGAATTTATCATAGCATTAAGGCTTATGCCTAATGCTAGTTCTGTTTAATCAATGTGTATTATGTATGATGAGTTAAATGGGATGGGAAGTTGGGAACAAAGTAGTACTGCTATTGCGGACCAGGAAAGATGCTCCGAGTGATGTACAAAGTCCACTTTTCTTCATTTATCATAAACAAAATTATGACATGGAACTAGTCCAAGTATTTGAGCTTAGTTTCGAGTTTCGACTGCATGCATGTGAAGCACTTCTGCATGAGGCTCAATGCTCTTGGTGTAACATGGTCTATAGTAAGTGCTTACATAAAATGACCTTGAATGAGAGGGAGTGAGAACTATTTGTAAGTGTAGACTATGACCATTCATCTTTTTCGGTTATAGTCCTTGGTTGTAAATTTATTTGGCCTTAATTTTTTCTGGGCACATCACTCTTGTTGCACTCCAATTTACATAGAAAAGCTTTTTACTCAGAATCTACATATGCATATTAACAAGTGGATATATCAAATTGTAACGTTTCTGATTGTTACATTTCATTTTTCATCTTGCTTTTTGATGCATGAGTCTGAATAGATCGCCTTTACATTTCACCGAATAGGTAAAAACTTAATAAGACCCGGAAAACAGTCTATTGCTGTGTCATTTTTCATTATTACTGTTTATATTTTTCGTAGATGCTCTTAGTCATGAATGGTGCATATGCTAGGGACAATAAGAGGAGAACGCATATTCTGGAGATAACCCTGGATAAGACCTATCCAAGGTCTCCACCTTCATTATCAGCGGTTTGGATTTCTCCATGACCATTTCTTTTTTGGTTGATTGTTCTCCAGAAATTTGTGCAGGAACTAAGATCTTCATCATGCCCTCAGGATGTGCCTTATAATTCTCATCTGGAATGGTCATCAAACTCGAGATTAAGAGATGCTGTCCGGCAGTTTCAGAGGGTTGGTGGAAGTTTTCTCAATTTTGTTTCCAATTTTTAATTAATAAAACTTGTTTTGATGCATGATTTCTATTTGGTCATTGCTATGCCTAGCATGTGGATAAGCTCCAGGACTTTTGGTTGACTTTGGATGACATTGATCGGTCTTTTTGCGTAATTGATCCAAAGCACTCACACCTTGCAGTGTCGTATCGCCAGATAAAAATAGGTTAGTTTGTATGATTAGTATTTAGAGATCTTAAACATCACGGAAAAAATCATTTTACCAAATCAAATGCTGTCTATTGAACTAATTTTAATAACTCATACAGTTCCTAGGTTTATTGCTCATACTGCCAATATTGACTTTTTTCTAGGAAATGATTGCTGTCTTGTACTATCTATCAATGTCGATGATCCAAAATCCTTGCCAGAGTAGGATTCTCTAAACAAACAACACATATTTTAAAAATCTTTAGTACAATTAGTAATGGTATCAGAATATCTTGTACTGACTGGACTTTTTATCTGGTAGATGTCGCTTCCTTGGTTCAGATACGGAAGTCAACATTTTGAGAGATATTTGGAAGCAAAATTGTAAGAAATGGTATACTTTCAAAATCTTTTTTCACTATTTCTGCCGCCTTAAACAAGTTACTGGGTGAATGTGAATCTCTAGCATGTGGTTGTGCATAAGATAAGGTGCATGCTTATGGTTCTGATCTTCTGGATATCATGGATGAACCTGTTTTTTCTTAGTTAGGGCTGTCCTATGTAAATGTTTGGCACAATATATGTGAACAGCAAAACACTACCAAGTGCTACTGATATTTTTGTTGTACTATGCTGTCAGATATTACCAATTTGACTTTGGCCCTAAAGTTAAAACCTCATATAAATGCTGAAACTTATTTTTTTAAAAATGGTGTTGTATTTAGCTCTATTTGCAAGATGATTAGGAACTAAAACTAACCTGCAGCGATTTCTGATAAATGTAAAGTTGTTATGGTTTAGATTATATATTGCGTACAGCATTAGCATGTCCAATTGGTGCGGTTAATTAAATTTCTTAGGTTAATTAAATTTCTTAGATGACAATTTTCATATTTCCTCCATCCAAACCTTTATCATTTGTTGTAAATATAGATAAAATAAAATCTTTTTGTCATATGATGTAGTATTTGGTCTTAGTTGCTTGAACCCTCATGAAGTAGTTTATTAGATACATCTGTTTATGCTGCCAAGTGTTGTGTCACTGCCATTGTACTGTTTATTTACGATCTTTAATCGATAAATACATACAGCTTCTTATGTTTGCTAATATATTCTCTTTGATTTTAGTTTATAAGTAATATTCACTTTTTTCTGGAGATAGGACAAGAGAAAAATCATGTCCTGAAAATTTTCTGCATATATTTGGCAATCAGTTGCCACAACCTTCACATCTCCAAAAGAGTGAGGAGCAGGTTGAATGTGGCATTTGTTATGCTCAATACCTTCCGACAGGTTCTATCTTCGACTTCCAATTTGCTGGAGTTGGCATTGCTGCTACCACTCACCACATGCTACCTCAAATTTTCTCACCATGCCTCTACCACCTAGTTGGAAACACATTCATAACAATCAGTTTTTTTCCTTGCTTCTAGATGATGAACTTGGTGCCAAGAGTGGAACTGCAACTGATTATTCATGTGAAAATGGGAACTGCAATCGAGCATTCCACAGTGTTTGTCTTGGCGATTGGCTCTGCTCTATTACAACGACAAGGCAGTAAGTTATGCTATTAACTTATACTCAATTTTATGTAAATGTTAATGATAACCATTAGGGATACTGAACTAAAAGCAGACAAAGCAGCAACAAGAAAGTAATTAACTTCTGTTCAAAGAGAAGAAACAAGAAAAAAGAAAAAAGAAAACGCGTATACTCCGTATTCCTTAAGTTCCGTAACCAGATACGGTTTCAGAATATAGTTCTGCATAGCATCGATGTACATTGCTAGATCTCTGAAATGAACCACCATCATACTTTGTATCTCCTATTTTCTTATGCTAATGTGCATCTGCATTTGAATTTAGGTCATTTGATGTTCTGTTCGGGAACTGCCCTTACTGTTCAGATCCCGTTGCAGTCAAACTCAGCATGAAGAAGTAAAATTTACTACATTAGAGAGCAAAACACCGGTTCCCATCTTGAATTGTGAAAGCGTATGTGAAGAATAGATCTAGTATTTGGTCTTGTAATCTATGTAGGCCATTGGAAATGTGTGTTGAGAGAACAAATCCCTAGTTTGCTTTACTATATTCAAATATGATGAGTTTTGGTATCGCATGAGAATCTCCGATTAAGATTTGGTGTGCAATACTACAGCTGGTAGTGATTGATATCTAGTCATGATTGGACCCACGCAATGACAGATTCTTCATCCTACAAGTTGAATTGCAACCCCTTTGGCTATGGGGCCTCCCTCTGTCTCTGCTTATCATATCCATATATCTTTAACACTGCACAATTTAGTTACTGCAATTCCAGTACCCCATCTCTTCTTCTCTTTTCCTATACATTACATTTTTGGAAACTAATGTCTGCTGTCCAAAAAGTACTATTGCATCATACAACTTTCCCAGACTTTTCTCGCAAAGTTTTCTTTTAGCTTTAAACGAGAACTCATTGACCATTGTCATTTTTTTCAGTACTAAAATCTACGATTTTTGACTGACTATAGGAGTTGAAGAAAAACATCAGATATCTTTACAAAAAATTAATAATATCCAATACTTGGACATGATTGGCTTACAATATACTATTAATTCATGGGAAAATATTGTTCCCTGGGTCTGGTGCAGGCCTGTTTTCCAAATGCAACATATCCCAAATAAAAATCTTCCATATCATAAGACAATAGTATATAATAATGGAAATGAATATAATTCAAGAAAGAATAACGGCTTTCTTGATAATACCATCACGCAAAAAAAAAACATATCGCTTTCAAGAATTACACCGACATCAGCTTCCCAATCCCATATTACAAGATATACACATTACAAGAAACTCAATACCAAACAAATAAACCCACACTTAGCTTGCTTTATAGTATAACATAGAGAATGAAGCATATATATGATCATATTCCGGCGAGACATTCGGGTGGGACGACAGGGAAGCGCGACCTGTCGGTGCAGTAGTCGTAGATCATGTGGTTGGTGCGCACCCAGCGGTAGCGCCTGGCAGCTTCCGGGGTGAGCTGCTGATAGGCTGCGCCCTCCCACCAGTTTCTGGGGTTGGAGGCGCAGGTAGCTGGCCCCGGAACCTGACAGCCTTCGATGTCGAAGTCTTTGTAGTAAGCGTAGAATGGGGCCTTGCTCCAGTTGATCTTCTCCAGGCCGCCTCTGGTGGCCCAGTCGTCGGCCTCCCATAGAGTGGAGTAGACTCCCATTGGTTGGAATTTTGGGTATGGAATTCCTCTTCTCTCATTGTTTTTGTACACTCTTATTGGCACTTCATCCACAGAGAATCTGCCAAAACCAAATTAAATATATAAAACATAATTATGATAATAAAATGGTGATGATGATGTGGGGACTTACATGATGTGGTGATGGTTCCAAAAGATGGTGTAAGTGTGGAAATCAAGAGAGGGGTCGAACCAGAGATTGATCCGTTGCTCCTTGTCACCTTTACCATGGGCGTACACATTGGTTTGAACGGTGTAGGGCTGTCCCGACCGGTTTCCCAAGAACTCAAAGTCCAGCTCATCGCGGACGTTGAATTGGTCTGATATCATCTGTACATGTATGTACACATCCACAAATTAGTATATATATATATATATATATAAGTTGAGACCCAAATGGTCTCAAAAGCAAAAACAACACACAATATCATACTCATAACAAAATAAATAAAAAAATGAAGGAATGAATACATAGAAGGCGGTGACGGTTCCAGCAGAGTCACCGGGGACGAGCTTGATCTTCATGCTCACACGTCCGAACAGATATTGGTTCTTGGAGGCGAACCCGCAGCCTTCAATAATATATGGGCTTCAAATGATTAATTAGTTGAAGAAAACAAGAAAATGGTATTAGTAAATAGTAATACCAGAGGATTGATCAAGAGTGAGCTGAATGGCTCTGCCGCCATCCAATTGGCGAACGTGGGAATCGGCCCATGCGACTCTGAAGTCCTGACTGAAGGTCGCAGGCCGACCATTGACGCTCAAACTAGACAATGCCAAACCCAAAATACATACTATCACTCCACTCAGCGCCATCTCTACTTGTAATATTAACATCCCATTCTGGGGGTATTTATATTCTACTACTCCTACATGGTAGAGACTAGAGACACAGCTTTCCACACAGCTAATTCTAAGCCGTCAAATGGACCCGCCATTTCTCTCTCTCTCTCTCATACATCACTTCCATTATAATCTCCTTTCTCAATTCCCAATTAGCCTCTTATTAATTTTACTTATGTTTGCTCTCATCAAATCATACTTAATCAGTTCATCTAATCATTTTTTTATGTTAACAGTACATAAATACAATTTTAATTTTCAGACCATAATACCCTTCAAATACTATGCCCCAAACTTAATTCTTCTAAAAATTCAACTTTGGTATATAATGGAATTAAGAAACAAAAATTCTCAACGCAATTGTCACCTGTAAAAAATTCGGAGTGTTAATGAGATTGTACGAACAAAGAGAGAATATGTTGTAAAGGTACAAAATGTTTTCTATAGGATGGGTATGTTATGGTTTGAAAAAAGTCTCAAAATGTGCAAAACCACTTTGAGAACTTCCATGATAGTAGTATATTTTTTTTGTGCGAATGCAAAGTTCAGATCCTATTTACGTATAGTTTGGTAAATTTTTGAATTTGAGTAAGTAGTACTCCTCCGTCTCACTCTAAGTGGAGCATTTGCTTTTTGGCACGGAATTTTTTGTAGTTTTGTTTTGTGAGTTAAGTGGAAAGAATAAAGTAAAAGAGATAGGAAAAAGTAGAGAAAATGATGTTTCTAATTTTAGAAATATGTTATTTAAAGTTGGACATTCCAAAAAGGAAAATGTGTTACTTAGAATTGGACGGAGGGAGTATTACTAAATGATATAGTAGTACATCTGTACATATAATAGTCTCTGTCATATTAATTGATTTTATCACCTTGTTTTAAAATTATAGATGGGGCAATGAATTTTGTGAAAGTGTGAAACACAATTAATGAGGTATAAGAGGCTCTAAATCTCGAAACGTGGGGAGTGAAGGAAGAGATGGTGTAGTAAATGAAATGGTGAAATGAAGTTTAAGAGGTGGAGTGGTGACGGCAGAGACATGGGGAAAGTGGTACCACACATTTGTTTTGTTAGCATGGAAATGGCCAAATATATAAATTCAATCTTTTTGTTTGGTGCAGCATATAACATTAAATGAGATGTCACCCAATCACTGTTCCAATCCAATGATAAAGAAAATTAATTTATCATGTATCCACATCCATATATAACACTCATAGTGCCAGATAAATTATGCTATTGCCACACCTATTCATGTGGTTAGACACTCCTAATGGTTGTTATACCAAAGACTATGGTTTATTGGGATGATACTAACACAACAATTCGGTTCTTATAATCAATATATACCTCATATAAGATATACAGAATGATATATATAACAAAGTACTAAAATTAATGAGAGATCTATCTAGAGTCTAGAGATGGAAGACTTCTTTAGTGGAGGAGGGAGGGCCAATATGGAGGATGTGGACTTGGTTTGACAGACAAGTATGCATATTAATTTGGCTAGATTTAGAATTTGCAGCTCAGCAGCCATCATAAATGTTTGATTAGTGACTAAATTTTCTAGAATCCTTTATTTTTTTGAGTAGGATAATTTCTTAAATATATTGTCGGTTGAAAGAGATCAGACTACTCCCCCAAAATTGAAAAATGGGAAGGGTTAGACTATAAATTTATTTTAAAATAGCAAGTAAGAATCATGATTTTTTTTGTAAAATATCTATAAATTTGTTGTGAAAATGTATTAATCCAAATAACAGGTTTATTGTTTATTCGCCCCCGATTCGATCCCTAAGACAATAAATTTACCAAACAAAGTGATTAATCTTCATAATCTAGCTAAGAATCATAAATAGTTCATAGTAATTTTTATTTCAGAATGAATTTTTGTTTTAGCCAATCTCATTAATTCATGAATGCACCTTTTATATGTAACTAGTATATATTTTTATATTTATAACTTTTATACTGATATTATTTGTTTTTCAACTGCGAACATCTTAATTTATACCGATATTGTTTAAATTAATAATGTAGGGGGGGGAAGGGGGGACAAAATAAATGGGATCATATTAACATATATATATCGTGTAAATAATGAGCTATAGAGTCTTGTTTATTATGTGCTGTATTAAAATTTTACTTAGTTAATTGATCGATTTTTCTACTTTTTAAATGATTAATTCATATCTGAATTTAATAAATATTATAAACCATGCATGATTAGCAATGGAAGGCTAATTATTCAAAAAGGGCAACAAATAGGGGTTGTAGGCTATTGTAGCAAACTGGCAATAAGATTAAAACTTGAAAACGTAAGTTAATAAGTGGCCCGTGAAAGGCAATGTGGGCCTTTGAGCTGGTGGGCCTAATTTGGAGTCAGATAAGAGACGCCCAGCGCCACATAATCTCTCTCTCAACTCTCAAGGATCAATCGCCCTCATTATTTCTGCTACAAATTTATGAAATTGTATTGGATCTACACTGCATCCATAGTTTTATGCATACGTGGACTCAGTATCACCTTTTAATACATATTCATTTTTAGCACTTTCTCTGTAAATAGTACTCCAAGATCATCCGCAACAGGACGCCCTAGCCGATAGGCTCGTATTAGGACTAATAAAAAACAACTCTTATTATATCACTACGACTTAATTCCTACAACATGCCACCTCATCAGACTTCCACGGCTCAGTAATAGGCTAGCTCTAGGATTAGCCGCCGCCTTAGCCAATCAAACAAATTCACAAATACGAAATTAAAAATTTGACACGAATACGGAGTAAGTGCAATAACAAATTCACTAGCCATTTTTTTATTATCTATAGATGAGAAATGAAGAGAGGAGGAAGAGAAACTCGTTAACACAAGTGGTGCAAATGAAATGAAGTTCATCGAACCGGATATATAGAGTTGGAATATTTAAAAAGAAAAAAGAAAAAATGCGCTCACCGATTGTCAGCCGATCGCGTCACCACAATAGTGGACGAGCAATCGGCTAACACCCTCCGACCGCGCCCTAGTGATGCACTATTTTTTAGCACTAAAAATACCTGCAAGTTTACAGGGTAGATCTAGTATAGCTAAAGGTCAATATCGGGATATCGAACACAGGGAATAAGATTGCAACTGGCTATCATATACTAAGTGTCATATACTATCTAGAGACACGCATTATTTTTGGTTTTTGGTTTTATAAACCAGACATAAATATAAATAAATAAAAGAAAATAAAATAATACAAAACAGGCTAAAGAATGTAGAGTTTTAGAATCCAACTAATATAACCTAGTGATGATTAATCTAATAGAACCTTTACCTTTATGTGTCTCCGGGATTATTAGGAAAGTCGCGATTATCAGATAAGCCCTCTCTCGAGTGTACCTATCCAGTAGATTAGACTCTAACTATCAAAGTCTCCTTCTAATAGATTAGATTCTAACTCCTTAAGTTCCTAAGACTCAAGCCCTCACAAAGGGTCCCCTCTCTCGAGTGCAGATAAACCTATGTGTTGTACTCGTTCCTTTTACCACGTAAAACTAGCTATCTCTCGATTAATCTAGTTAAACGAACATAGCTCTAAAGTTGGCCAGACAAAAGAACAATAAAAGCACAAGAACAAGCAAAATAATCACAAGAGCTAGGAAAAAGTTCACTTCAATAAATCAAAACATGTTCATAATAGTCTTCACCAAAAACCATACAAAAGATATTTAACTACTCATAGACAAGTAGTAAAAATCAATAAAAGTACTAGACATGAAAGAAATTGATAAAACCCAAGGTTGAATCTTCAATCTTCAGTCTTCTCTTGTCTTCAGTCTTCTCTTGTCTGGATCTGCAGAGCTCTGCTCCAATGGAAGATGGATGATTTTATGTGTGGATTGTAGGATGGAAGAAGGTAGAGAGGGATAAGGATTGGAGGCTCTGAGATGAATTATGAATTAGGTTAAGGAGGTATTTATAGGCTAGAAAAAGGTTTAGAATGGTAAATAATATTCTCCAATTAATTGAAAATAAACCCTAAACCCTAAATATGATATTTTCAAATCCTTCAATTAAAAGGAGAGATTTGGGCAATAATATATTCCTTCCTTGAATTTCCGCCAGCTTTGACTGCAATGCGCAATGTTCGTAGAATAGTCATAACTTTCTCCACAGAACTCCGATTGAGACGATCAAGGTATCCACGAGAAGCTCTTTCGAAGACGAAGAGAATGGTATGAATTAAGCACTGATTGGACTTCAAAATCGTTGGAAGAATGGACTCGAACAGAGGCTGTTGCACCTTGGCCTTTTTGCACCTTTTTTCTATCTTTTTCTATCATTTATCAACAAACACATCAAAAATACCAAATGTATAACATATGTAATTTAAGAACATAATTTGCATGATTAACATTTAAAACAAGTCAAATCTAGTCCTTATAAACATGCAAAATCCGTGTTTGTCACCTAGTGCTCGTCCATGCCGCGTTAGTCCGTCCCGTTCGTCTGCTATTGCGAATGCTCTAATTACACAATTTTAAGTCACAAAAAAACTTATGACGAGAGTAAATTAAACCTATCGAGTAAATCTCATTTAGCCCACAATCACATATTTTAACTACGGTAAAAGGTCTATTTTGTCCCATCATTTGAAGTGTTTATCCGAAAAGGTCTATCATTTAGGTAATTATCATTTAGTACTCGTCACTTTATTTTCGGGATAAAATTTCATGTAAAATTTTATGGCGATTTGAAAGTCGACATGACATCTGAAATTACACGCCAATTACCCAAATTAAACATTGTTTTTATGAAAAATTACACATTAATACTTAATCGAGGTGTAATTTCGATTGTAACGTTGATATTTTGATGGTTAGGATATTAAAAAAAAAAACATTTTATTCTAAAAATTAAAGCAATGGGTACTAAATATAATTACTTAAATGGTGTGATATTTTCAAGTAAATATGAGACGAAATTGAACATTTACCTTGTTAACTATAAAATATATTCACTTTTATTGATAATATACCCATGCATAAATAAGAATTAGATTAAAAGGCAATTCATTTGACATAGTAAACATATTTAAAACTTACATAAGTACAAGTAATATACTACTATATCATATTTAGCTTCTATGAATACATGGAGTATTAAATGTAAATTTAAGTATTTTTCAATTTTCATGAACATCAATTTTGCGATAATGGCAACTAGACTGATTGTCGTTATATGGGTGTTTGATAGAGAATGATGGATATGCTTCCGTACAGTTTATTACTAGCATTTAACTTTGTTTTATTAATAAGAATAAGAGAGGTTCACTAGAGATCCATACTATACATTCAAAGTTACTCTTCTTTCATTATTTTGATATTGAATTTGATGGCTTATATATTCACGGTAAGTCTAAAGAAATTTGTTATTTGTATTTTGTATTCAATAATGAAAATAATTTATTAGATTAAGATGTAAACCACTATCTTAATTTAAGTTGGTTATATGGTCAAGTCAGTCATTAGCTCAGGAACCTATCACGTTCTCCACTCTTGGATAATGTTTATTGATGCATGTCTGTGTTAATTGGTCAAAATATGACATTGACACCACACAATTTTGATATGCTAAAAATACAAAAACATCAACAAGTATGACATAAAGATAATTGTGTCAAATCATACTCAACTATGCATTTTTATTTTTTCATGTGGTAGTAGTATTTATTGTTTTTAACTTTAGAAATGGATCGGAGGAGTGGTAGAATTTTGAATCCTACAATTCACTACTTAGAAACTCAAGTGTATTTAGTGTCCCTTTAGAAAAATGTAAAACTACTCTTTTCATAATAAAATGGATAACATATCCTCTTTTAATACTATGAAACGATGAAAATACCTTCGAATGAGCACATGCTAAATTGAACACTTCGAAAATGCCCAAAAGTGAGGAGTGGATGCCATACAACTCATGTCTAGTTTTGTGCTTTAACTTTATAATAAGGGCCAAAATGGAGTACTGTTTTATAGTGTGAGTTTTATTTGCTACCACTTGTACTTTGTATTGCAATTGCATTTATTGGAAAAAGGGGTTCTGTCAGGAAAATCAAATTCACTGTCATCTAACATTATTCTCAATCCTAATCTAAAAAATGAATTTCATGAAAAGTTCGATTTTGACAATCGGAAATTGTTGTTTTGAACTCTCATGTGCTTCTCTAAATACTCAGTTCGAATTCATAGTTAGTGTCTTGGTGACGTCTTTCCATTAGAGCATCTGCAACGCGAAGAATGCTTTCCATCCATTTAGGGGAATGATGATATCGGAATGCACATTTTGTCCCCCATCTATTATGCGTCTATGAGTTGTTTAGCTGATTTTGTTTATCATTTTTTGTTTATTATGCTCATAATTTTGTTGCTTAGCTCAACAGGTTTGGAGTGCATTTTTTTATTTCACCGACCAATATTTATTTTTATCATTATTTTAGTTTTTGCATTTTTCTTTATCTAGTCTTTATTTTAATTGTTTAATATTCATTATTTTGTTTTAATTAATTAATAAATTTGTATTTTAAGTACTTTTCTACATGAAATTACATTTTCTTCAAATCTGAGTAATAAAGATTTTTAACTCATACTATCATAGGAGATAAAATATAGTAATCCACATAGTACTATATTTTACTGTATCTCGTATAAAGTAATAGTACTAGACATACTATATTCATAACTAGAGATTGTAGATTGAAATGTAATTAAAATGGGGAATGCCTACATCGAAAGGGGTTAAGGTTATCAAATGGAGTATCAAGTTTATTTGTACAGGCTCATAGTCATAGGAAATTACTATAATTCACAATTTTACAGTATAAATTGAGTTTGAGATGATATAAGATCCCTGGCCTATACAGAGATAGAGGGTCTACACTCTGAATGAAATAAATATATGCATGGGTGAGAGATGTACTTAGACATATCAGAATTAAATAGGGTTCATCATTCATTATTTAAATTATTTACATGGACTTAGACCCTGCAACCACCTTGTCCCTACTGCACCGGTCCACATATTTAATGACATGCATGCAAGCCTAGTGATTTCAAATTTTCTTTTAATTTCTTCTTTATTATCCTATAAATTAATATTTACCAATTTTGAGAGCCTTTTACGTGGATACATTTCTTAAGTGAGGCCGACGCAATTTGAGCCCAGAGCTTTTGGTTTTTCGTAAGAAGCCCAATTCTAATCTTCTTGGTCCATTTAAATAGACCATTTTGGTGTTGGGCCAGCTTCTATGCCTTCCACCAGTTTTTGTTTCTTTTGTCATCACAGCCCAATAATATTTATAACTAAAGGGGCTATTATACTTTAATACTTGCATTAACAAGATTAAAATTTGAGATGACCTCTATCTCTACGCAATATTTGTGATAGAAGAATCAAATTGTTTTGAATGGAACAGAGCAATTCATATGTAATCTAGTGCTTTAAGACACGACAGCATACACTATCAAGATTCAAGACATGTCAAGAGAACAAAATGATCCATATATGCTTTATACTTTAAGGGGCGGTGGTTTGGTAGGATAAATGACTTATCTATCTTGGAATTCTATGAATAAAAATAACCTAAAATATGTGTTTTTATCATATGTATAAATTATATTTGCTTCACTTTTTACTCAGAGCATAAACACTACACTACGACAAACCATGCGTGGACACCGTGTAACACGCAAAATTGTGTTTCTACACAACTTGTGTATCATGATCTCAAGCCTCTGCATGTTGCACAATCATGCGCTAGAGCCAATCAATTTGAATCAAACATATCACAAGATCGAGCGAACCGAGAGAAAACATAGAAATCTTAGTTACTTGAATTCGAAATTAATTAAGGCTATAAAGTCATATTCCTTTTTGGACTGTCTCATTGCAGTTGATTCATTTACTTTTTTGGCAAAAAGCAACCCTCCTTATTTCTATTACTTTATTTCATATCCTACTTTAGTTTCTCTCCACTAAACTTACTTAACATAATTTTCTTAAATTATATGCCAAAAAAAATGCATCTACAATATAAAGAAGTACAATCTACTAATCATGACTTACTAAATAATTTAAATCTTTAGACCTTAGGATATTGATCTAATGATGTGAATGCCCTCAAATATATGAAAGGAGTAGCAAGATTTTAAACTTGATAATCTTACACTCGCTCCTTCCTATTACGTGCGACTCGTATTTTTTGAAATATTGATTAGTATTTAAGCAAAATACTCTCTCAGTCCTCCAGTAGGAGTCCAATTTTTGAGCGTCATGAGTTTTAAGAAATGTTAAAAAAAGTTGGTGGAAAAAAGTTAGTAGAATAAGAGTGCCCATATTGGTGGCTCTCTTGGGCATGCCCAACAAACTTGGCCCTGCCCATGAAAACTTGGTCACTACAATGGTGGCCTGGAGGGCCACCAATTAAAATTATTTTCTTACATTTTTTGTTATAATTTAATTTAGCTAGAGTAAAAATTATTGGACTATAATAATTAAAAAAATCTAAATTAATTTTAAAAAAATTGACAATTACAAGTAAATATATTTATTGAAAATTCGAATTTTAATTATTTCCGTAATTAGGGGGTGAATTGAAATCACAATCCTTAATTAAAAAGTTGACCAATTTAATAGGGATTTAGTTTTAGAGATCGATTTGTTTCAATTAATGCTAAATTTTTTAAAACTGTCAGCTCTGTCACATACTCTCTCTATCTCTCTCCCCACTTCATCTTCTCCAAAATGCTACAAATACAATTAACACAAAAACTGAAAAAAAAAAAAATTGAAGCCATGAACAGGGCCGCGGCTCTTGGCCCGCGCAGTGGCGAGCCGCGCCTCGCGCCCAAGGGCATCGGCCTGGCCGAGAGCTCGGCTCTCTCTCGTCCACCCCCCTGGGCCATGTCCCTCTCTCGCCTCGGTAGTGGGGTGCCGCGCCTGGGCCGACTCCGGGCCAAGGGCCGCGGCCCTCCCACTGTGGACGCTCTAAGGGTCACACTTGTATATATTAGTACTCCCTCCGTCCCACATTTGTAGTAACATTTAGTTATGGCACGGCTTTTAAGGAATTGGTGGAGTGTGTAATTAATAAAGTGAGAGGTGGAGTGTGTAATAAATGAAGTGTGTTGGTGGAGTGAGATGATGGAGTGTGTAATAAATGAAGTGAGATGATGGAGTGTGTAATAAATTAAGTGAGTTGGTGGGTCCCTTTTTGACTTTTTGGTTTGTTATTTTTGTTTTGATTTATTTTAATGCAGATAATGGCATTTGAGTGTAATTTTAGTGAATAATGGGGTAAAATTTTATGTGCAAATATGGTAAATTCTAAATGTTACTCCAAATGTGGGACGGACTTTTATGGCAAAATGTTACTACAAATCTGGGACGGAGGGAGTAGTTTTTAATGAAATGTGAGTGGAATGAGTTAGTGAAATATGAGACTCTATTATCATTTATGGTAAAAGTGAACCGGGACTCCTGTTCGCGGACGGACTAAAATGGAAAAAAGGGACTCATATTTGCGGACGGAGGGAGTATAACAAAATTACTAGCCTCCATTTTATCATCACTTCACCTTTCTACTTTATTTTCATTTTAAAATTAATGGTGAAAGGTGTGACGGGGGGAGTATATATGATAGGCAAATTATAGAGTCTGAATGGCTGTGTATGCGTTGTCAAAACTCCCATCATCCTGTCTCCATTTTGAGCCATCTCTGTTGATGTAGATTTATCCACTGCCAACTATATATTTCCACTTATCGAAAATCTAAACTGCAAACTAAAATTGTTTCATGGTAGCTCATTCTCACTCCCAATCCCAATATCAAATGGGCTTCTGCTGCGCCCAACATCTCATTTTCTCCATTCCACTTCTCCTTCTCCTCATTTCCACCACATTATTCAACGTTGAAGGTACATCTCTGCATGCATTCACTCACATGAATATGATATAATTAGTCCTAAGCTTCAATTTTTGTATTTATGTTTCAGGCCGAAAACTAGCTCAAACACCTCACAACTCCCAAGTAGAGGAAGAGAAGACAATGTGGAGAGCCCAAATCGGATCAAGGCCGCCTCGGTGCGAGCGGCAATGCAGCACCTGCACCCGCTGCGAGGCCATCCAAGTCCCCACCAACGCCCGCATCAACAACTCCGACGAAGCCAACTCCAATTACAAGCCCATGAGCTGGAAATGTAAATGCGGAAATCTCATTTTCAACCCTTGATTTTACTATTAAATTAGTAGTACTAGTATTATTTCAATTTGGAAAGCAATTAGGGGCTCTTTTTGTGGGCATCTCCAACTTTTCCTAATTTGTGTGTATATTATAGTAAATGCAATCTTACCCGCCAGATTGATGGGGGCAATCATATAGTAGTAGCCAGTAGGAGTAGTATATAAATGCATGATTTGATGATATCGCAGCAGAAGAGATCCTCATTTGTACAATATGGCATATTAAAAGATCTGTGCCTTTGGAATCGGTCCATCCACGTCCAGACAATAAATCCTTTGCTACTTCTAGCTAAACCCCACCCTACCTATAAATCAAGCACAATTCCTGTATTACTATGCGTCTATTGTCTCACTCTCAATTTCAACTAAATTCAATTTTCAATTTGATGGAGTATTGTATTTGGAATTTATGTGACACCGTTACGATGGGTCTTTCATTGGCAGAGGAAATTGAGGCGGACACGCAATATCAATTATCCAAAATCGCTACACATTTGTATGTGTTGATGATTTACATGTGTAGCTAGGTGTACATAGGCATGCATGCAGGTGTTTTTTCAAGAAATTTTGTCACATCATCATTTCATTTCATTGTTATCCATTCTTCAAGGAAGTTGATGCGTGTGATTCTGTTTCCATTTTTCACATAAACTTTCCTCTGAATTTTAAAAACAATAAAGCTATGCAACCAAATTTTGTACAACTAAAAATTGGTTTATTTAAAACAAAATGTAATTTATTTATGTATTTAATTAAAAAGTATAGACATATATATAGTATAGGGAACGTGCATAATATTATGGTATTTGTGTATAATTTTTTAAATTTTTTTGAATTATAAAATATAATTAATGCATATTTTAATTCAAATTTGAAAAATAATAGAGAAATAATTCAAATATAAAAATAAAAAATTGAAAATGAGACCAAAAATTAATAAAGTGTTTTTAATTTATTAACTAACTATATTTATTATTTTAATATTTAATTAACACATCAAAGTTACTAATATAATTTTGTTTTGGTTGTACAAAATTTGATTGTTTATCATTACTCTTTTAAAAATGGGATGCCTGTTGAAGTAAATTTTGCAACGTGCTTTAGACTTCTTGTTAAAAGCTTGTTCTCATCATCATTTATATTCATCAATTGAATCATGCTATGTTGCATTGCACTTCCATACCTTTTCAATGTTTCTACTCTATCTGTGTTTCTAAAGTTGTATAGTACATGAAATTTGAACATGTTATGAAGAAACTTATTTTTAGAACATGGCTTAATTGACAAATGAAATTTTCCCGTCATGTCTTATCTCTACACATAAATGGAACATAATGACTAAGAGCATCAACAACGGGTGCTTGGAGGGGAGGCATTGACATCGCGATCTCGCGGAGGCGCCCCCTCCGTTGTGGGAAGATGACGAGAGACATGGAACAGGCGAGGGAGTCCGCCTGTTGCGCCTCCCATTCCCGACGCTGGAAGGGGTGGGGGTACCATTTTTTTAATCTCAATTAAACTCTATAAATTCACATCCACAACACCTAAACTTCATTCTTCATTCAATACATTTATCTCTTAGACTCTTACAATTATTCTCTCTAAAATATATGAATCCAACATCGGATGAAAATGCTCCTCTGAAACGGGCCACAGAATTATTATTTTTTAATAAAATAATTTACTCGAATTCCAATTTTACTATTATTAAAACAATGAATACCATGGCGGAGAGTTATGGCATGACGAGAAATAATCTATTGTGAATACTCTAAGAAAATGTGACACTAGACAGTAAATCCGATGCTTGAATCTTAATGTTTTATTAGTAGTATAAAATACTTCCTCCATTTTACAGTAGTGGAGTCATTTTGCTATTTCGATGAATCAACACATTTCTTTTCTCTTACTCTCTCTTCATCTCTCTACCTTTTACATTTCAAATTTTATTTTTCATTTACTTAATTCACTTAACACATTTTTTCTTAAATTGCGTAAGAAACGCCTCACTACTGTGTGGAACAGAGGGGTAGAGTTTAAAGCAAATACTCCCTCCGTCCCACTAAAGATGACACATTTTTCTTTTTAGTTTGTCCCAATCAACTAAAAATGAGAATACCTTTTATGTCTACTTTATTCGTTCTATCTTACTTTACTCTCTACACTTAACAAATAAAATTAAGTTGCATAAAATCTCGTACTGCCCAAGGAATGGGTCATCTTTCTTGGGACGGAGGGATTAATACTTAATCTTATAATTTCATAAATACTAAATAAGGATAATTAAAAAAAGATGGGAACGGTTATCGGCAATAAATAAAAAAAGGTGAGGTGTAAGGGCAGAGAAATTGAGACAGAAAGAAGATGGATCATGAAAAGCTGCGGTGACAACCTATTAAAATCAGGATTCAAGAACAAGACATCTCCACAACCAAACGTCATTCGTTTGCCCTTACCATCAAATTTCTTTTCATACATCTCTTTCTCACTTACAAGAAAGATACCCATTATTCGAGACTCGAAATATTACTAATATGGAGTAGCTTTATTGTATGGGGTGGGGTATGTATTTACTGGAGTATTTACATTTGGGATGTCTTAGTCGATAAACCTGCTCAAATCAAAAGTGAAGAGAATGTTTCCAAAGCAAACAGCCAAAGTGGAGTTGATTCCCAAAAAAATTTTGAATGGGGAATGGCAGATCCAATTGAAATTTCACAATCCCTCTAAAAAAAAGAACCAAACTGTACCAAAAGTGCAGTTACACATCAAGAATCAGAATCTGAATCTGAATCCCCATCCCATCGCATCCAATCCTATCCTCGGAATCATATGCTCCTCTATCTAGACTTATCATCATATCCATCTGCCCCATAATTATCAACTTCTATATAGATTAATCAGAACAAAAGATTTCTAGTAGTATTATCAATCGATAGACGTGTAAAAACTCCATGGTTTAATAGTGAATAGGAAAAGATTAAAGGAATCAGGAATATAAATGGTCCATTGCACTCATTGGGCTCTATAAGCAGCACATTTTAACAATCCATTTTTATTGACGGAGAAACTAGTTCCACTCTTGGATCTCTACTTAAGAAACCACTCAACATTTCAACACTACATATACCACTACTCCGGAGTCTTAAGACGATGCGGTAACCTACTAAATTTGAATCATAAGCAAATAACATCAGTATCAACCAATATATCATCATGTACATACAATGGGAGCCAGCAATTGCTTGATAATCGTATACAGATTACAAGCGACATCCAATTAGGTGAGCTGTGACTAGCATCTGTTCCTCAACACGATCATTCATCGATTTCAACATGATAATCTTCATTTTATTTCTAACCAAGTTGTTATAAAACATGGACAAACTTCTGGATAGCCCAATAATATTAGGTGCCCATCTTACCAAGTAGATATACTGAAATATGAGGAAATATAGTTAAGGGATGGGTAATATACAAAATGACCATTGAAATACTATAAAGTAGCAGAAGGCGGCATTGATTTTTTAGACAACCTAGGTTCTTGGATCAAGCATCACCAATCAAGCCACCTCAGAAAATGATGGTGGTCTTAAAGAAAAGCAAATCCTATGAGGTATATGGTAGTTCTCTTCCCACCAAAACAAAACGCTAATGTGACCAAGACAAGAAGCACTATCCGGTTTTGTATTCCTCCCAGAAGAGGGCCACGAATTTTTAGCAATCAATTTCAAAATGGAACACTTCATTCAATTTTTAGCCAAGAATTTTGGAGTTAAGCCAGGTTTTTAAAAGAAGATGACATTACAACCCTAATGCTAATCAACATCTGGATTTGATCATGTAAAACCCAAGCAATGCAGTCTTTCTGCTGACAGTCTCACTAAACCCAGTACATGACGCAATTAACTATCCAGTTATGTATACTGAATTTCCTATATGGGAACAGGGAGCAAAGTGGCTCAGTTATCCATCATGCCATGTTGAGTCTCTAAGTTAACTATGCATTTGATGTATATCTAGTTAAATAGCATGTGGCCCGATTATGGCGGCCCTTCATGGTTCTTGTGATCTCAACTTAAGCCCTAACTACATAAGATGGGTTCATTTTTTTGTACTGAACCAATAATGACTATACGCTCAATAGTCAAGAGATACTCATAGCAAAATGCATATTCAATCAGCAATTGATTAATTGTGCACCAAAAAGAATTCACAAACTAAATCAAAGGTTTACAATTTTCCCAAAGTAGCATTAAAACAAGTTGAAATCTTCACCCAGTAAACAGCAATAGATCCTAATTTTTACTCAATCAATGAAAGTAGCTCCAAGGAGTTCATTATCAAGAAGTTCTACTCAATATGGCATATATAGAATTAGTATTGATGTAGAACTTCCAAGGAGAAGTTCGTTAACAAGAACTTTGCTAGATATGGGTATAGAAGTAAGGAGTTTCAAAATGAGAGGTTAATTATAATACTCCAAAAAACTGAAATCAAGTGGAGATATATAAAAAACAGAGAATTTTAAGAATATATGATGCTAGGCAGAGAGAATGAACATAAAGGATATCAATCAAGTTTAGGGAAGTAATCGTTGCAAGTCCCTTCGAAGTGTAAAGCACTCTGGTTAGAGAGAATGAAAGCAAAAGTTTCTTTAAAAGCAGAACTTAAACTTTAAAAATGGGACAGGATGAGTTCCCATGACGATTTTAAGTCCTTAAGCATATTATGTGCTAAATTTTAACAGTCATGTTCATGCAACCAGATTATCATAAGCATTAAAACTTATCAACTTCATTGCAAAATCACAGTCTTAAACACATTAAAAATATAGCTGCAACCACGCCACTGGATGAGAGCAATTCATATGCTACCAATTTGTCGTCCAAGAAAAAAAAATGCAAAGAAGCAAATAACAAGAGGCAGAAAGCCTTTCTAATCCTCCACTACTGTCAAAAAAATATAAGCACCGCGTTTATAAGAGGATACTTTATTTGTTCATTGTTATGGAGTAAACCACAAAACACAAATTCGCCAAGTAACACATTTAGCATAAGAGTAAACTACATATCCAAGTTGAATGTGTACAGAGATTTAAGACCTGCAAGATCCCGCAAGACCGTTATGTGTGAGCATTCCATACGATTGGCCTGCAACTCCACGTGCTTCTTACAAATTATCATCACTATCAGAGAAGTCCATAGCATCTCAACTCCTCAGTGCTGCGACCATTGAATACTCTTAATGTCAATACCATCCTTATACATCTCATACAGAGGGCTCAGTTCTCTCAATTTCTCCACCTGCCTCACAGTGAGCTCGACGGCCCTATCAATTTCCTCCTCAGTTGTGAACCTCCCGATCCCATACCTTATTGAGGTATGTGCCATATCTTCGTCCACTCCCAAAGCCCTTAACACATAGGATGGCTCCAAACTCGCACTTGTGCAGGCACTACCACTCGACACAGCTACCTCCTTCAGCCCCATCAACAAACTCTCCCCTTCAACAAAGGCAAAGGACAAGTTCAAATTCCCTGGATAGCGGCTCTCCTCACTCCCATTAACCACAACACCCTCTAATTTTCCTCTAATTGCATTCAACATCCGCTCCTGCAGCGCCCTAATCCTCTTATCATCATATTCCATTTCCTTCATGGCCAGCTCACAAGCAGCACCGAACCCAACAACCAAAGGCGTCGGGACTGTGCCACTCCTTATACCCCTCTCTTGTCCACCTCCATTCATCTGGGGCTCCACACGGATTCTAGGGCGCCTCCTCATATACAAAGCCCCAATCCCCTTTGGCCCGTAAATTTTATGCCCACTCAACGACATCAAACTTATATTCATCTTATCCACATCAATTGGAATCTTCCCCAAAGCCTGCGCCGCATCAGTATGCAAAAGCACGTTGAATTCCTTGCATAATTTCCCAATTTCCTCCATCGGCTGTATCACACCAATCTCGTTATTCACCATCATCACCGAGACCAGCCCGGTGTCGGGGCGAATTTCAGCCCGGAGCTTCTCCAAATCGATGAGCCCGTCGCTCTTGACCGGAAGATAAGTAATTTCAAAACCCTCCTGCTGCAAGTGGCGGCACGAATCCAAGACGCACTTGTGCTCCGTCTGCGTGGTGATGACGTGGCGCTTCTTCTCTTTGTAGAAGTGCATAACCCCCTTGACCGAGATGTTGTTGGATTCGGTGGCGCCGGAGGTGAAAATGATCTCCTTCGGGGAAGCGTTGATCAGCGCCGCCACCTGCGCCCGCGCCGACTCGACGGCTTTCTCGGATTCCCAGCCGTAGAGGTGGGTGCGGGAGTGAGGGTTCCCGTAGCGGGAGAGCAGATAGGGGAGCATGGCGTCGAGAACCCTAGGGTCGACCGGCGAAGTCGCCTGCATATCGAGGTAGAGGGGGCGGCCAGATATCTTCACTCCTTTCATCGTGACTCCGCTGGAATCCTCCTCCAGAGGCTCCACCGCGGCGGCGGCGGTTGAGAAAGGTTTGGGGAGGCGGCGGACGATTGCCGGCTGGATGAAATTGCGGCGGACGGCGGCGGAGAGAAACTTGGAGAACATCGTGGCTGTTGCCCTAACTTGTTTGATTTGGGGGAAACCTTCAGCTGCTCTGAGGTTAAACCTAAACTCTCAGAAATCTCAGATTCTACTAATTTAGAATTATTTTATTTAGAAAAATAGTTTACATAACGGGCTAAAGTCACCGTCACCAACTCGTGGGAATATCACCTGCGCTCAGAAAGTTGCCACGTTGCATTTTATTTGATCCTTTGCGTATGGGCCCGGATTTCTGTTTATCCAATTTATAATAATAATGGGCCTGACTTCATTTACATTTGATTTTTGTTACGACATTTTTTGGACTGTCCATGATGTTGGGTTGGACTGGACTGGATAAATTAAGAATTCGTATCAGAAACTGTACTTCATAAATAATGGTTTAATTAAGCAATTAACTACTATTTGACCAAACTTTATACTCCTACTATTTATGGCAATTTACTCTATATTAAATCTTTCCGTTCGCCTATCCTCATTATCAAAATAAATGAGGGTTACTAATTTACTATATATGCTCACTGCACTAACTTTGCTTCACTTTCAAAATTTGAAACCAATTTAGCAATATATTGAAGTTAGTTAGAATATTTGTTTTGTGATCTATGTTGGCAAATCACACTAATCGGATCATTATCGGGTCAACTTGATAACTATCCAACTCAATAAAACTTAATACGGATTTGACTTGTTAAAAAAATTGTCAACCCGAACACGAACCCAATCAACTACCTTGAAACTCGAACACGACTTGCACTCAACACGAGGTTTGTGATATAAATGGGCTAAAACGATAACGAACGAATCTGAAATTACACAATTAAAACCTAATATTACACGATTAAAGCGAATTTTAAACTTGGTTCACAATTTAACCTTACAATATATTACTATGAATTAAAATAAAGCACAATATTATTAAATTATAATTAAAGTAATAATATTATTTTGTAATAGGTTATGTATCCACCCCGAACTCATTTCAAAATTATTGGATTCTTAATGAATCAACCTAATAAATACATGAATCCAATAAGGCTTGACTAAAATCTATTAATTTTATGCAGGTTCATATCATGTAAAAAAACTGTCAGCTTTAAAGCTATGAAGCAAGAAATACAAAGGATAAGAAACTCATCACCTGATTATGTTATGTACTACATTTTAAATTATTTTTAATTATATAATAACAAAATAGATGTATTATTTTAAAAAAATAACTAATCATATGACATAGTTCTCGTATATATTTGTCACCATACCATTTTTTCGTATATATTTGTCCCCAACCCATTTATTTCTTTCAACTCTTTATAAAAAAAAAATGTACGTTAAAATATCTAATCCGAAAAATCTAATTCAAATTAAATCAAAATTATTTAAAATTCCTTTCAAAATTTTCAAATATTTGGATGGACTCGGATATGATTATTTGAAAAAAAATCGGATGTTCAGATTGGATATTTCAAAATCCAAATTATATATATTTGTATTTCTAATTAAAATATATGATTATAATAGTAGAGAAATCTATAATAGTAATTATAAACATAACAATTCGAAAATATGTGTTCAATAATTGTAATAGTATTTGGTAGTATAAGAGATTTTCAAATTTTGTTATTGAATTTTCAAATTTATACATTATTGGTAACCGATTTCAAATTTTAATTATACAATTTTGGTTGGAATTGAGTTTTATAGTTCAGATTTCGTATATTTAGACAATTTAAACCGGATTGAATCGATTTTTTGTAAAATTTCAAATTTTCTGATAAAGTCGAACTGAGCAATAATCCGAAATGCTCACCCTTAATTAGTGTGTAACCTAGAATACATTTTCAGTAAATGTGCATTCAAAAAAATTCCATTAAAGTTTGATAAATTCTTGATTGCGAAGTGTCGGTTGAGAACATGGGATTTATCAATAGACAGGCACTACTGGACAGCTCTCTCTCTTTCTCTCTCTCACACACATATGGCTGACTTGATTTGAGATCTGTTTCACGCATTCTGGCAGCAAATCAGCATCCTCATTGCTCCCTTTTATTATCTGAAAATCTCCTTTGACCTCACTCGCCCACCCACCGAAATCTCTCTTCCTTTCCACACTATCTAAGTAACCTATCAATTACTCATCACATTACCTTTTTTTCCACCTCTTTCATAAACACTGCTGCAAAAAACCACACCTTTTGCATCACGGATCTACGCCGCTCTCAGGTTTCGCCACTCTCTTTTTCCTTTGCCATTTTCAAGATTCCATTTTGATTTCGCGATTTTTTGGATCTGTTTATGGAAAATTATACTCCTAATTGCATTGTCTTAATCATCATTGCCCTTTTTGATCGCTCGTAAAAGTTACTCTTTCATCTCTGTTTGTTTAATTTTGCTCAGATTTCTTTTGCAGGGTTTCCAATTGAGTTGGATTTTCAGTTATTTTTTCCCGCAACTATTCATGTCTCCATCACTAGGGGATTTCACATGTTTCTGATCTGTTTGAATGTTTGTCTAATTTAAGTTGCTGTATTTGTTTACTGCCTCTTCTTTGGAATCATCATAGGATCTATTTGGATCTAATGAAACAGTGATCTAATGAGGAAATAACTGAGCAAAACAGATGCAAGTTATGGCTTTATCAAATATGTAATGGTGTTTTAGCATTATATTGTGTTTATTTTGGACTATTCTTCTATCAACTGATCATTTTGATACAGCAATTGCAGTTTTATTTTGATAATTTGTTTCTAACTTTGTATTGACTCTGTATTGTTTGCAATTTTGTTGATCTTGAGTTGTATATTTGTAATCCAACTCTTGATTTGTATTTCTTTCGGCTTTGCAGCCTTAGCTCATCACGAATTGGAGCTTTTTTCTGTGTGTGGTTCGAGTTCAGTTGGGATCATGTTCAAGCAATCACCTCGTAGAAACCAGAGGAATAAAGGGATCAAAGTGAAGCATGTATTGCAGATAAGTCTGCTTCTTGGAGTTGGGATCTGGTTGCTTTACCAGGTGCAGCAATCTCGCACTAAGAAGCTGTCTCTAGAAACCGCCGATGTTTCAGGAAAGATACAGGATGGGGCCGATAATATCAAACTAGGGCGGAAGGATCTCCAACCGAGGATAGATGGTGAGGATCAGTCGGAGGAACAAGAGCAGTTTGATGATGAAAACAAGCCAGATGACCGTTGGCAGGAGAAGGAGAAGCCAGCAGGAGAGAGTGAGAGTGAAGGTGATGGAAATGACGGAGCAGGGGATAGTAGGAGTGATGGTGAGGAGAAGGAAGTGAAGGGAAGTGAAGAGAATGAGAATGGCGAAGGTGATGTCAAAGAAAATGGGGACAGCGCTGAAAATGGAAGTGTGAGTAATGAGGAGAAAGACAATGGTGGTAGTGAAGGGGATATAAAAGAGTTTACGAGTGAAAAGAAATTGGAGGAGAATGAGAGCTCAACTGAAGGAATTACGGAGAATGTGAGTCTGGAAAAGAGTGAAGATACGACACAGCAGGACAACAGCGAGGAGGAGAACAAAACTGATGAAACTGCAGGACAGAATGAGAGTGAGGAGAACAAAAATGAAGAGACTGCAGGGAAGAATGAGAGCACAGAAAATAAGGGTGGAGAAACAACGGGGCAAAATGAGAGCACAGAGAATAAGGGTGAGGAAACAACGGGACAGAATGAGAGCAGTGAGAATAAGGGTGAGGAAACAACGGGACAGAATGAGAGCAGTGAGAATAAGGGTGAGGAAACAACGGGACAGAATGAGAGCAGTGAGAACAAGAGTGAGGAAACAACGGGGCAGAACGAGAGTGGTGAGAATAAGAGTGAGGAAACCACGGGACAGAATGAGAGCACCGAGAAAAAGAGCGAAGAAACCAAGGGACAGAATGAGAACAGCAATAAGAGTGAGGAAACGACGGGGCAGAATGAGAACAGTGAGAATAAGAGTGAAGAAACAACAGGACAGAATGAGAGCAGTGAGAATAAGACTGAGGAAACAACAGGGCAGAATGAGAGCAGTGAGAACAAGGCTGAGGAAACAACAGGGCAGAATGAGAGCACCGAGAACAAGACTGAGGAAACAACAGGGCAGAATGAGAGCACCGAGAACAAGACTGAGGAAACTACAGGCCAGAATGAGAGCAGCGAGAAAAAGAGTGAAGAAGCCGATGGACAGAATGAGAACACCAATAAGAGTGAGGAAACAACGGGGCAGAATGAGAGCAGTGAGAACAAGACTGAGGAAACGACAGGACAGAATGAGAGCACCGAGAATAAGACTGAGGAATCAACCGGGCAGAATGTAAGCACTGAGAACAAGACCGAGGAAACGACAGGGCAGAATGAGAGCGCCGAGAACAAGACTGAGGAAACAACAGGGCATAATGAGAGCACCGAGAACAAGACAGAGGAAACGACAGGGCAGAATGAGAGCACCGAGAACAAGACTGATGAAACGACAGGGCAGAATGAGAGCACCGAAAACAAGACTGAGGAAACGTCAGGCCAGAATGAGAGCACCGAGAACAAGGCTGAGGAAACGACGGGGCAGAATGAGAGCACAGAGAAGAAAGCTGAGGAAACAAGCAATGATAATGAGAAGAAAGAGACAACCAGTGAAGGGCAGAATGAGAACAAAAGTGAAGAGGGTGAGGGTGTGGGTTCAAATGAGACTCCTAACACCACTGAAAGCAATTCTGGAGAGAGTGGTAGTACCACTTCGTACAACGACAGCAATGGCAGCGATGCTGCTGGTGAAAGCAAATCATCTACACTTCCTCAAGAAGACAAAGAGGCTAATACGAACATTGACGCCCTTCCACAAGGTGGAGAATCCAACAACCATGAGGCCACCGCGTAAGGCCACTGCCATGTGATGTTAGTTTGTACTTGACAAGTCTTCTTCTTTGTTGGTTTAGATTCTTTTTCCTCTTTACTTTGTTATATATATTGCAAAAGCAATGCTTGTACTGTTTGTATCATTACTTACTGCTGAGACTTATCAAGCAGCATGCTGTATCCAAGTTTTTTTGCTCATTCATGTTCTTAATGTTTCGTGAATATAACATTGACAGTGTCTCCATTCTTATGCTACTTTTTTTTTGTAAGTTACAACTCACACATACCCGATGTGATTTGAACACTTCAGTCTATTGGTGGGAAGAGTTTTGAGTATTTAGTCTACAACAGTGATCTTCCGCCATTGTAGCCACCAGTAACTTTGTTTTCATTTCCATATGCTCAAACAATCTTCCTAAGCTACGCCATTTGATTCTAAATAGATGAAACTTTGGTGTGAGTACGTTTTTTCTTGCTGCATGTAATTTATTAAAACGGTAATTAGATCCGAATAACACTTCTTTTGTCAAATTCATATTTTGCACATGTGATGTACTTAACCGATTTGCCGTACATATCCAAACACAATTGTTTTGTGCATCAATGTTTTAACTTTTAACCTATGTGAACATTTTAAACATCCTCATTAATAAGTTGGAGACAATAGTGAGAAAAACCATTGAAAGTTTGAATGTTTGAAGACATCATTTTCAGTTCGTCACAAACCACAATTTGGTGAAAGTCCATATATTTAGCGACAATAGCCCTCCCCTTGTATTAATATGCGCATGTGGTAAAATAGTTTCTTTTAGAGCACACGAATATAAAGGCACAAATGATAAAACGCTTAAGAAAGAATACTGTATAGGCTGCTTCATGGATTCAACAATTTTCTTTCTTTAGCAAACACAAGACAAGTGAAATTGTAATCTGATACAGCTGCACAGAGGCAGGAAGAAACCCAATTCAATTATTCTTCAATTTCAGTTTCATTAAGAGAAAATAACAGATTATAAAGGAGAAACCATCAAAACCACATTCCAAATCCCCTGGTTCGAGAAATTATCAGCTGTCAACACAACATACTGTGGAATTCCAACAGTACAAGTTGCAATGTGCAGAAGAAACTAAAACACCAATTATTCCGACAGCCTTCTCATTGAATAGTCCAACAAATCAATGGTGCTTTACCTCAAATAGACCATCTGGACCTGCATTGCCACATATCCAAGTCAACAAAATTTGATCACTTTTTCAATCTAGAAATAAAATAAAACCACAAGCAGGATTTTAAGGTTGATGAATGTTCATATTTGCATTACTCTCATAAGGAAATTCATTAGATAATTTATTTATGCACCTATAACAATCATCTGTGAAGTTATATAATGTACTATGCCACCAAAAGTCCAAAACCAATAATGCCGTAAAGTTAAATAATGTATCTATGTGTATAGTTTGTAGGATGTCCTCAAGAATGTCCACACAGAACACCATCTATTCAGCGCAGTTTGCCTCATTACATAGAATAAGCATCTTGATCTTTTCAAATAAAAAGATTTTAAGTGTCCAACAGCAACAAATAGCTGAATTCCAATAACCAGGAGAAGTTACAAGCAACATCCAGTTATCTCGACTAGTTTCTTTTTTGACCTTGAATCTCTACTACATTCTATGAGAACAAATTCGGAAATATTACATTAGTCATATTAACAACGATTTCACTTTTGTCATGGATGGAGTATTTGGCAAAAGATTTGAGCCTCTAATACAAGTAAAATTATTTCAGAAATGTAAAACATGGTCATTTACGAGCATTCTCCCATATATTGACCCTCAGCAACACATGGTTGCTAATAAACAACTAAGCAAACTAACGACCAACATACTCTGGTCTTTATCGTGTTAAAAAGATTCCAACATCTTCTAATCAAAATTTAAGATTAGTCTAAAAATGTTCCCAATAAGTATTAACAGAAAGATAAATATTTCCATAAAGGCAACCATTTAAATATCCATACACATAAAACAGTAAACATACACCAAAACCAAACAAGATAGACAACATTGACAAAACAAGATACTATGAAAATAAATCAGAAGAAGATGGAAGCACTCACCCCAAGGAAACTCCTTGTTGCGGATATGCAAATACGGATATGCCTGCAACAAAAAAGTTATATCAGAGCAGAACCATTGACAACTCTGCAAGGCCTACAATTTTAGCATTGTAAATATAAAATAAATAAATAGAATATCAAATGCATTTGAGACACATCTAAACCAAATTCTTACAGGAGGTTCGTCATGGTGGGGATGGCCCTTGGAGAGGATAAAGACAGCGAGACCAGTGCATGCCACTATTCCCAAATATGTTATCTTCTCCCACTTCGAAGCCTCAGCTACATTCAACACCACGAAACAAACAACAGAACGCAATCAGATCAAATCAATCGAGTCCACATGTTTCAATTAAAACAAAGCAGTCAAAATCCTAGCCCATCAAAACCTAATAGAGAAGAAAATCCATACATAGGAGGACAAATGGCATCGAACCCCCAAATCCATTTTCCCCCAGATATAGAAATTAAAACCCTAGATTCCATAATCGCAACC
Source organism: Salvia hispanica (assembly GCF_023119035.1). Taxonomy (NCBI): domain Eukaryota; kingdom Viridiplantae; phylum Streptophyta; class Magnoliopsida; order Lamiales; family Lamiaceae; genus Salvia; species Salvia hispanica. The sequence continues at coordinate 13,329,006 of NC_062965.1, read as the reverse complement.
CGAAAAACACATACCAGCTTCGTCGTGATGCGCCGAAGCGGAGAAAGAGCGCCTGGACGCGGGTGAGACGCGAGGGGTGGATGCGCCACCGCGTAGGGCTGAGCGGAGGCCAGATCTCATAATCGCCGAAGCCATTTTTGTGTTTTTTTTAATCCTTGTGTTTGTGCGTTATACCGATTTAAGGCTTCAGTTGAATCAGTATATATTGTGATAAAAAACGTGCTTCCTTAACAAATGAAAGTCGCTGGAAAATCCTTAAAAAGCGTTGCATAGTCGCATTGAAAAATAAAATATTTACTTGATTTCCACAAAATTTCAATCATTTACAAAAGCCCCCAGACATTTTCAGAAAATGGCAACGATACCACCCTCGTCAATTTCCATTTTTTTTCCAAGTTTAAAATTTAAATAAACTAGTTCAAGTTGTTTAAATTAATCTTGACGAGATTGGGTCTGTAGGCCCACATTGATTTTGGCTGTTTAGGGACTAAGAAATAACTCTAAATTTGAGGCAAATTTTAATTTATCTGAATTAATGCTCATGATTTTCTCTACTGAATGTTCAAAAATGACTTCATTACATTTCCAGAGGATGGAGGAAATGGAACACTTTATGCCCATCTTCTATGCCCTCCTACTATATACACACAAATATGATAAGTGATGATGAGATCCATTACTCATGTTTGAATGTATGTAGTAGGAGATAACATAAGTGATCTTCATTAGAATTGGAATGGGC